>NC_141694.1:245952007-246242007 GCF_964263255.1 Lissotriton vulgaris
GTCATTCCCCTTATCATAAAGACACCCTCAAAGGAACACGTGTCTTCCGCAAGAGTTTGGGAATCCCAGGGTCGCGAAGCGGACAGCGTCCGTTCGCTGGCTACTTGAGGGCAAGAAACAAAATGGATGCCGTATCTAAGATGGAACCCGTGGGTTCAGATGAAGAAACCCACGAAACAAACGAACGGTTTAAGCTAGCACAGCGAAAACGCGTACACCCACTAAACACGTCATTTGCGGTTCATAGATACCAGACTCGACCATATTCGTGCGAGTCCAAAACACCACTTACAATTGTCACGGAACCTCAGAGTGTTAGTCCTAGCTATACCCATCAGTCAATTGGGCGATTCCCAATTCTTGCAATATATTTGCCTTACATGCTAACACTATGGAAAACAAATAATAACACTGCAGTTTACAAAACTACTAACTTAATTGCCAGTCTGTTTACAGCTTATCCATATACTTCTTTCGTCTTTAGACATTAAGAATGCATATCTTACGTTCACTAAAATCAATTTAACAGATATTGTGCAGCATATTTGGAGCTGCGACATTACCTTCTTGTAACCGTTTGATAATAAGTCAAATTTGACTCCAGGCTTACCTCAAATAGAGATAAAATAGTAAAAAAGTTTACAGATCACAGACCTGAGTTATTGTTTGTGAAAACGTGTATGTTCTGTATGACAGCCTTTCTTAAAATAAGCGATGGTGGCAATATAGACAACTGCAATAATTTCCTATTAAGGAATGAAATCAAAATATAATTTGTGGTCTATGATCACTTCTTCTCTAGAGAACGTTAAAGGGGCTTCTCGATATTTGCACACAGTCGGTCACCTGAATTGATGTGTCCCTATTCATTCTTATACCTGTAGTGGCATCAAATTCAACTATTGTGTTGGTTGGGCCGACACACCGTGGTTTGAGACTGTCAAAAGAATAACCTGTGCATAGAAAGGCATTAGATGTATTTTAAGTCCTACCACAATACTGTTCGTTATGTGTCTCTTGTGAGACATGGACTTGTGCTAATCCATGAACCTATATGCATGCTGAAATTATCTAATCCTTTGCTCCTAAAGAGCCACCAAACCACTCGTGGGCGGAAGAGGCTCTGCTATCACCAGTCCATTGCAGCACGACCTACTAGTGGAGCACATCCTGCTACTTTGGCTGAATGTTTTCAACGAAAGCTCTCCAGTTAAGAAAGAAAAACACTTTTTGCAAAATAACCATTGCTAAGCAGGCGACCCTCTCAACAAAGTTGGGATTTGTTTGTAAGAAAAAGGTTTTCTTCCTGCATGTCAGGGACATTTCTGCTTTTATTGCCAGGGAATGCCATCTCTTAAATAATAGTTCCTGCCAGGGAAACGAATAAATAAATGGCAGGTTTTCAAAAGTTCATTAGCCGGCAACCCTGTGGTGGGTAGGCTTAAGGTGAAAGATTTTTGATCACGAGCCAGCTGGTGCTCTGCATTGGAAAGCAGACAATTGACTCCTCTAAATGATTTGTAACAATACTTCTGCCTTGCCAAGCCCTGAATGACCCCATGAGTCATACTCAAAATGTTTGCAGCTGTCTGATGCGCAAGTAAATGGTGTTTATATCACTAGATACTAGAAAATATCTAGCTATGGAACCTTAATTTGTAATAGTTTTAGTGGACACAATGTAGCCACCTGTGTTTGAAGGGATTTCAGAGTCATTCCTGATGAGACAGGGGTTGCAACGAAGAGTCATAATTATAGAGGATGGAAGGCTATGGTAGGCACACTGAAGACTGTCCAGAGAGCTACTGCGTGTGCAGCCCCACTGAGAATTACTGCCTACCAGGCAGATGAGCCTGAAAAACAAGGAGAGTGTTTGATGGTGGGCCGTGTCAAGGGTGTGTCTGCATGAGTGCTTCCCTTGAAGCTACAGAGTGGGACTGCAAAAGCGATGCAGACCCCCTTGGTATGTTGACCCGGAGGCCTAGGGACAGCCTTACAATAGAAGAAAGCAATCTTGAAAAACACACCACTTTGATCGGATATAACGAAAAAATTACCTATTCACAGTCCACAGAATATGAAAGGGTGGTGGCTATAACTTTGATAGGTGGGGGAAACAATATTTTGCCCAAGGGGATACCCTTTGAGTCCACACACTTGCAACAAAATATAGACATATCAGAGCAAATCTTTGGAGACCAGTTATTACCAAATAAGCATCTGAAATCAGCTTAACTTCATATGTTTAGTAGTAACAGATTAGGGCACCTAAAACATTTATTAACTGTACAGCGCTAAATCCCATAACCCCTCTTGATTGAGCTCGATTGAGACTTGTTCTCTGATCCTTAGGTTGCTTCACAACTCTCTTTAGATGCCACATGGTAAATGCTGGTGAAGGTCTCAGAGAGTTACATCGGTGAGAAAGCAAAAGGAAGACCCAGAAGAGCACAATCTGAGAGTGGAGCAGGCTGAACCCAGCTAATATTTTCTGTAATATTTCATTGCCATGATACAGCTACAAAAAGAAATCATGTTTGATAAGTAGGCTGAAATAGGACCAATAGGAGACCCTCCATCACTTCCGGCCCTTCAGCCAAAAGCCCATGCATGAGAAATATTTATACTTGTGATGAATGGCAGACTTTTACCCCCAGTCCTTGCAGATGCATGAACCACTTAGAAGAATTAAGGCAGTGTTTGCAAGTGTTCTCCACAAACCCAGACACTATGGTCCGCTGTCTCTGCTGTAAAGTTGCCCTTCTTAGCTTCCTTGACCATCTGGGGTAGGTTGGTAGATTAGGCAAGGCCTAGTTTAACCAATGTGGTTTGTAGATTGGGAATAGATGCACTGAAGTTGCAATTAAACATGTAAGGGTTGTTTGGGAAAGCGCCTGACATCGACTCTATAATAGCCCACCACTTACTTGGAATAGATCCGCCGACACTGCCGCCGAAGATTCAGGGAGCGAACCAAAGCTGGAGAGGGAACGAAAGAGTTAAAGTATTCCTACCCTCCCCCATGCGGGAGGAAGGAGGAGTCCATCAGGGAGACCCCAATCAGGGAGGAGAAGAAGGCCTCACTCCAGAACAGTAAGCACCGGAGTTGTAGGTCAAAAGGCGGAGCCTTGGAACGCAAGGGAAACGCCGAGGAAGAAGACCGGGGCAAGAGATCGGCGATGCGAGAAGAAGGGCAGGAAAGTGAACCCGGGGATGAAGAACTACCTGAAGAGTAGAGTGAGGACTGGTTGGTTCCCCTCCAGGAGGAGCGCAACAACCGTTGCCGCTCCCGAGAGTTGCGGCTAGGGGCGGTGAGTGAGCGAGAGCATTTTTTTTCTCCATTTTTTGGGGTGTTAGTTTTGCGGGATGGAAGGGAGCGGGCGGTAAAAGAAGACTATAGGAGGCGGGGAAACAGGGAATAGAGAAGAAGAAAGCGCTCAAGCCAAAGCCTTCAGGACTCCAAAAAGTAGAAAAACGAAAAGGAGAGTCAAAGGAACATCCCTCAGCTTCTGTATTACCTGTAATACTCAGTTCAGTAAATAAAAAAAATTGTGAAACGGATAAAGCCTCCTAGCTTCTATTTCTTCCCTTCTCTCCCACAGGTTGTTATTCTGAACACCTTAGATATATAAATTTATGCACAGCAAAAATAAAATAGTAGAACTCACACAAATAAGTTAAGAGAATATCACAAAAGAAAAACAGTTGCAACAATGGGCTTCCAAGTTATACAGTTTATGCATTCACTATTTTATAATGAACACTGCCATGATTTTAATTCTCTGGCTGATGCCAATACTACCCAATATGCTATTTGTGATCATTAACTGACTGTGATATCTGGATAATTTACACTAAATACACAATACATACATGATGCTATCCATGAGGAAAGAAAGTAGGATTATAGCAAGTTATGGGAGCAACGCTTTGTCTCCAGGTTTCAGGTTATGGTTTGCTGGTTCATTAGCAATTGTATATTTAATTCTTTTTTAAAGCGCATGATCACTCAAACAAGAACATGCTAGCGGTGGCTCAGACACTGTTCCTCAAGCAACCACTGCAGTAAACATCAAGAAAAGAGAAATGAGCACAGATAGGGCAAGAAAAAGAACAGTAGGCCTTAACCAAACCATTAAATTAACAAGCATTGGCATAGCCAATAGGTCTCGCTTTTGGGACCTTATAAGTATTTAGTTATGAAGCACAATATTCTTGGTGCAACAACATCAACTGTTGCATGGCTAAACACTTATAAGGTCCCAAAGGCGAGACCTATTGGCTATGCCAATGCTTGTTTTTATTATTATTATTGCTGTTGATGTGGTGGGTTCAGAGAGCTCGGTGGTATCTGATGACAATTATCACATGATGCAGATGGCACGTTGCCAAGTTCAGATCCTCCGGAGCATCTGTGGGTTTATTAAAGAAATCATCTGTTCCTGGTTTGTGATGATGAGTACACAGAGGCATGTCCAGAAAAGGGAGGTAGTTTCTACCCAGCACTGCTGCTGATGCATTCAGTGAAGTGCTGAACACTGATGGTAAATTCCTCCGGCCTCTTGCGCCGGTCACACAAACGATTGTGCGACTATGCCTCCTATCTTTTGACATCTAAAGTCACTGGTTAAATAAAAAGAATCTCTAAACAAGAAGCACTGGAGACTGAGAGGGTGTGCACGGGTGGATGTGAGAATGGTTGGGCAAACAGCTGTGTGTCTAGAAGGTAGTGGCGGCTGCTAGGGAACAGTGGCAGGGGGCGGGGGAAAGTGTTAGAAAAAAGGGGAAACAAGAAAAGACAACTTGCACTTGCTGTAATGTCGCCTGTGTCACTGTTGAGGAGCTCGAAATTGGCACATTTCGAGTTATTGATTAAAACTTCACCTGGGCCAAATCCCTGCCTTACTGTGTCTAAATTGAGAGGGCTCAGGGGCATTTCGATAGCAACGCAAGACATTTCTGTCAAGTCGTAAAAAACTGATAAGTATATTCCTTTTTTTCCATTTCATAACTATTTTACATGTAGTCTGAGAGTTGGAGTCATTTGCCATGTTAATGTAATGTTGCAGTTGAGCATAAATATTTACGCCAAATAAGGTCGAGTCTGTAGAAAAGCTGAGTGGACTCGTGCAGCTGCTACAGAAATCCATGTGTGACAAGTGCCAGTGGTCATGTGCTGAGCCAACTAGGCTTTTGCTTTTGAGGTCCATAGTTTGAGATCAATAGTAATATCTGCATCGGAGCAAACACTACACGAAAACAGGATGTCGAGCCGGTAAGAAAGTGAAAGCTACCGCAAGCAGGGAAATGTGAACAAGCACCCGTGGCCACGCTAATTAGAAACAGATGACCCCTGCGCACCGCTGCTTGCTCCTGCAAGGTGGATGCCGCCACTAGCACGAGTGTTTGAAAAGAGCAAACCGATTTCAAAAGGTCATCTCCTAGAGCAGCGATTGCGCGCTGCGCTAGGCTCAACCTATAAAGTAACATAAGGCATCTGTAGCAAGAAACAGCCAAGTCTTCAAGTAGTTCTTCTTGAAACTGGCTTCATTTGTGGTGAGCCGAAGCGTACCAGGAAGTTGGTTCCAGGCTTTTGATCCTATTTGATCCTAGGACTATAAATGATCTATCCCATGTGTATTTGAGCCTGAAATTCAGTAGGTTTTAGCAAATTAGCATTGGAAGATCTGAGAGTCCTCTGAGTCCTATAGTGGCAAAACCGGTTAGATAGATATTTGGGCCCATAGCATAAATGGCCCTGAAGACAAGCGTTTTATATAAAACCCTCTTATGAATAGGCAACCAGTGCAGCTCTCCGAGTGCTTTGAATGCAGAACTATACCTGGGAAGTTTAAGCACAAGTCTTGCAGCTAAATATTTAACCACCTGGAGTTTATGAAGCAATTGCTTTGAAATTCCTACGTAGAGGCTATTGCAGTAGTCAAGCCTCGAAGTTATGAGTGCAAAAAACACCTTTTCTTAGTGGCTAGAGGGAGGAAATCAAAATCTATTTGAAGGATTCAATCAGAGAGGAACACATGCCAGCTACTGACATTACTTGTGGGCAGAAGGAAAGGGCATTGTCAATTTGACTCCTATGCTTTTCGCAACTTCTACTGTAGGTGAAGGAGGAGGACAAGGAATCCAGCCACCACATAGTGGGGGAACACATCCCAAACAAAAGAATTTCTGTTTTATCAGTATTGCATTTAAGGTAGTTGTTTTCCATGTGCTCACTTCGGCAGCACATATACTAAAATTGGAACGATACAGAGAATATTAGCATGGCCCATGCGCAAGGATGACACGCAAATTTGTGAAGCGTTCCATATTTTTGAAGACAGCAGAAGAAGGTGTGATGTACCTGGATACACTACCCTTCAGTTTGCTGTAGCTGCCACAAGGCCATGCTGCCATGCATTAGTTGATGCCTCGTGGAGCTTGTACAAGTCCGTGTTTTTTTTTAACCCTTTCAGCTTTGGGGCTGGCAGGTTACCTTCTTAGAGTGCAAGGTGCATTCACTGCTGACGCTGTTTCGGTGCCTGTCAGAATGCAGTATTTCTGTCCATCTTGAACTGGCAAAATGCTTTTCTGCAATACACTACACCCCAACAACGTTGTCATTCACAAGGCGAATCTCCAAAGCCTTGTTCTGAGAACTCTTCTGGTGCTGAGAACGACCCTTGAAATTAACTATTCTTTGCTGCTTTCTTTGTGGGCTGGTGACAAGCCTCTGCAGTGTAATGTGTTAGTTGACACAGTGTTGGTGCCAAGCTGAAGTACAGGATCCCGCTTCACCATTACTTAAATCGATTCAATACGTTCTTACCACGCAGTGCTGTAGGCTAGAGGTACCTAATTACCTTGTGCAATGAAGTATACTCCTTTTGTAATAGTGTAGGATATTGAAATCTTGGGATTCGAAGAATTTAATTCATTTATAAAAAGTACTCTTGTTGTGCAGCATCTCTCAATCTTGTTTGTACCTATCGAAAATATTCAATGTGTCTTGGGATCCCGGATTTAAGCTACAGAACTTTCACTGTAAATGCATCTTCCAGGCATTAATACCTGACCTTGCTGCAGAGCCTGGAGGCCTTCCTCTCTTTGACACCAAAATACACACAAATATCCAGGAACATGGCCTGGTCATGGATACAATGCCTGGTGGTGTGCAGCTCTTCTGTGACTTCTGGTTTTGAGTTTTCTTTTTACTTTAAAATATATAAATATATATTTATAAAGCATAACTTTGTATCACTACACAGTATTCAGGATTTTGTTTTTGAGTAAATTTGCTGCAACACTAATGATCTTAGCAGAGATTCTTCCATATACTAAATTGAATTGTACATAGGAATGAACGATTTCAGATTTTTTTACAGATCTAAATAGTGTAAATGCTAGTTTTACAAATACATTTTTCAACAAAAAAAAGGTAGTTGTTATCCATAATGTTATTAAAGCAGTTCTTAAAGTTCTGTTTTGACCCAAATAATTTTCATCCAAAGATAGAATCGATGTTGTATCATCAGCATAGGAGGTAGTTGAGATTCCATATGAGCTGATCAAAAATACCATGGGGCCATGCAGATATTAAATAATGATGAACTAAGCCATGAGCCCTGCGAATCACTAAAAACTACAGATTTTTCTTCCATTGAAAACTGTCAAATGGAAAACAATTGTTTCCTCCCTGCCAGGAAAGATTTAAACCAAGACCAGGCTTTCTAGTGATACCAATATCCTGTAGCCTCCGAGGGAGTGTTGAGTGATAGATTGTATTGAATGCTGCTGATAAATCCAGCAGGATCAAGACCGCATTGTTGCCATTATCTAACATGATCTTGATTGTTTCTGGGACCTCTGAGAAGGCAGACTCTGTAGAATGTCTGGGTCTAACGCCAGGTTGAAAAATCTGTACAGCCACAGAATTGTTTTGTGAAGTGGACAGTTGATCATTTACAATATTTTCTAAAATGTTGAATCGACAATGCTAACCACACCAAGTCATTAAATGTGCTAATGGCCCCAGGTCTGTTGCTCCATTTACAGATGGGCACATCTTGGCACCGAAGAGGGGCTTAGAGACTGCTGGGTATGGGACAAGAGACAGGTAAATTGTCAGTCGTCTCTGGTAGAAAACCTCTTGTGTGCCTACTGAATAGATCTTGAAGTCAAAGGAGAAAAATAAAGATGGAGTGAAGGATGTGCTGAACCTGTTCATTCTCTGTGGGGGGGGCTGCCTTTCTCCATCTTATATTTACAATTCATACAAGTACATATTCTCAACCATCTAAGAGTATCCATAACAATATGTGCGATATGAAGGTGATTGAGGTCTTTCTTTCCTCCGCACTAGTTCCTTGCTTGCTGTCATTATTGAAGAATACAGCTAATGCGTGCAAACATTCTTGTTCTTAAAATTAATCAATCAATCAGAGTACTTGTAGAGCGCGCTACTTACCCGTGAGGGTCCCAAGGCGCTGAAGGGAGGGGGGGGGGGGGGATGCTGCTACTGCTCCAAGAGCCAGGTCTTGAAGATCCTTCTGAAGGCGAGAAGGTCTTGGGTCTGCTGTAGGTGGGTAAGGAGGGTGTTCCAGGTCTTGGCGGCGAGGTAGGAGAAGGATCTGCCGCCGGAGGTGGTTCATTGGATGCGAGGGACAGCTGCGAGGGCAAGGCTGGCGGTGCGGAGCTGGCGGGTGGGGGTGTGGAAGCTGAGTCTGCTGTTCAGGTAGGCTGGTCCGGCGTTGTGGAGTGCTTTGGGTGTGTGGGTGAGTAGCTTGAAGGTGATCCTCTTGTCGATGGGGAGCCAGTGTAGGTCTCTCAGGTGGGGGTCGATGTGGCTGCGGCGGGGGACGTTGACGATCAGTCGGTCGGAGGCGTTTTGGATGCGTTGTAGTCGTTGTAGGTGCCTGGCTGGGATTCCTGCATAGAGTGCGTTGCCGTAGTCCAGTCTGCTGCTGACAAGCGCCGGTGTCACCGTTCTTCTTGTTTCGGTGGGGATCCACTTGTAGATCCTGCGGAGGAGGAGGAGACATCGTTGACCTATTTGACATGAAGAGGGAGGAGTCAAAGATGAATCCTAGATTGCGTGCATTGTCGGTGGGTGTTGCTGCTGCTCCCAGTGTGGTCGGCCACCAGGAGTTGTCCCAGGCTGAGGGGGTGGGTCCGAGGATTAGAACCTCCTTCTTGTCCGAGTTCAGCTTCAGACGGCTGCTCCTCATCCAGTTGGAGAAGGCCTTCATTCCCTCGTGGAGGTTGGTTTTGGCAGTGTGTGGGTCCTTGGTGGGGGAGAGGATGAGCTGGGTGTCGTCGGCGTAGATGATGTTGAGGTCATGATGGCGGGCCACTTATGCGAGGGGGGCCATGTAGAAGTTGAACAGCGTCGGGCTGAGGGATGAGCCCTGGGGGACACCGCAGATGATGTCGGTGGCTTCAGATCGGAAGGGTGGGAGGCGGACGCTCTGGGTTCTGCCAGACAGTAAGGACGTGGTCCAATCAAGAGCCTTCTCTTGGATTCCGGCTTCTAGGAGGCGTGTCTTTAGAGTGTGATGGCAGACCATGTCGAAGATGGCTGACAGGTCCAGGAGGATGAGGGCTGATGTTTCGCCGTTGTCTAGTTGGCGCCTGATGTCGTCTGTGGCGCGATGAGGGCTGTCTCGGTGCTGTGATTTCGTCTGAATCCGGACTGGGACGGGTCGAAGATGTTGTAGTCTTCCAGGTGGTGGGCCAGTTGTATGTTGACGATTTTCTCGATGACCTTTGCTGGGAATGGGAGCAGTGAGATGGGCCGGAAGTTCTTGAGGTCCTTGGAGGTCTGATACTGTGGACTTAATTAAACTGGGAGGACAGCAACTATGACCCTGTGTGCAGCTATTGCACACTAAAACTACACAAGTGTCACCAGCCAAGACCTTAGTAACAAAGTGAAGGAGAGGTATCCCCTAAAAATATTAGTAGGAAGACCAGTGTGTAGCCTTCACAGATATACCAATGATGTGCCTACGAGCACAAGGTGTGCAGTTTAGTTTAAAATCCGTCAATACAGAAGAAATTTGCATGAACAACTGGAACAAAATTACAAAGTTGTGTGCACTTTCGTTTTTGTGATTAAAATAAAGTTCAACACTCCTCATTTAAATCTTTGTAAATGATGTTGAGAAAGACATGCCTGAAGTTGCTGGGGGTTTGGATGAAGCAAAATCAAAGAGCTCCTCATAGGAAAATTTATTGAATCGAAGTAGAAATCAAAACACATAAATGACAAAACAACTGGAGCAGTAACTGAAAATAAATTGATAACCATACTTTTAGGGAGAAATGACTCAAAAGTCCTGTGTGTGCTGAAGGACTGGGCTATTCTAAGGCCCAGCGGTGCCAGGGGACAACACCTGAAACCTTCGTGGGTTACCTGTTCCGGCGTACAAATCACAGAGACACGGCACACTTCCTTCGGCGTCAAAGATCAAGGTTTATTTACTGCAGGGAACACAGAAGTCACAAGAAGTACAACGCATGTAGGTTCTAGGAGACTGCTTCAAATTGCAATAGTGGATCGCTCCTTTTATACATATTTCCGTCATAGCACAACATGGCGAACAAAAGGTTACAACTCAGTTCCCACAGTAAACTTCAAAAGGGTTGTTTTCATGTATTCAGGGTCCCGGAACATAATTACAGTAGCATCGCCGGTTCCTAACTGTAAAAGTACGTTATCCCACCATTAAGTACATTCCATTCCGGCTGTAAACGAGTTAGGAAAAGAGTCAGAGACAGGTGCAAGGGAAGACAGAGATAGACAACAGATTAGAAAGAGTGTAGGGGGGGCGATATCGGAAACACGATTGCAGGATCAAAGGAGACGTGCCTAATGAATGCACGGCTGAAACAATAGACCGGCACGGCAAGATGAGCCTCGAGTGGGGCCATCTGCCTTTGCAGTGTCACCCCCTTCGTCATAAAGACACCCTCAAAGAAACACGTGTCTTCCGCAAGAGCTTGGGAATCCCAGGGTCACAAAGCGGACAGTGTCCGTTCACTGGCTACTTGAGGGCAAGAGACAAAATGGATGCCGTATCTAAAATGGAACCCGTGGGTTCAGATGAAGAAACCCACGAATAAGACGAACGGTTCAGGCCAGCGTAGCGAAAACGCGTACACCCACTAAACTCGTCATTTGCGGTTCATAGATACCAAACTCGTCCATATTCGAATGAGTCGAAAACACCACTATAATTGTCACAGAACCTCAGAGCCCGTGGCTATGGGCTTCAAGAATGCAAAACAGACACCATACTTTTGGCATCGGAGATTCCACTGAGATAACTAATACACAACCCTTTGCCTGAGTTTTATCCAGGGCAGACTAACCTGGCCCTTTTATTAGCCTTACAAATGGTATTAACAATGCTGAATTGCACGCCGATTCTAGTGAATTAGCTGTCTGTGTACGCCCCCCCCCCCCCCCCCCGCACCGCTGCCAAGTGTACATATATGGGAAGTGATAGGAAATGATAATAATCGTATCCAAGCTATTTTTAAAATATTAAATGTAGTTTTCAACTTCTTGTAGTCTTTTTAACCCTGCTGCAGAAAGTGTCCCCTTGTGGAAAAATGTAGTGGTGTTACTAATGTGAACCCTTTTAATGATGAAGGTAATATGATCAGAGCCTAAGTGCCATCCTACAGATGATCTGTTCTGAAAAAAAGATTGGTGAAGTTAAATTCCAATCACCATGTATTATTCTAAGTTATTGGCTATCAAATTATATCTGCCTAGACTAGGCCACACTGTTCTCAAGTGAAGGACACTTTTATGGCTAAGTCATTGAGCATTTTACACCTTTAGGTTTTTCTACTCTACAGCTCAAAGGGCTCGCTATACAATGCACAGGAGTTGAATAGGGTGTGCCTAGGTCCAGTCCAGTTTCAGCAGAGTGGTGGAAACCTAGCTGTTCCCAAGATACCTATACCATCTGATGACCCTTAAATAAACCATGGAACAGCCAGCATATCAACATACATATGACCCAGAACTATGGGATAGTGGCAGGCAACAAACCATGCCTAGAAAATGGTCTTCAGGAACCCTTCCGCATTGGCCTTTCAGTCGACACATGACCTAGCTAGGATCATGGAGACACGCGGAGGGAACATAATAACCAACCAGGAGAGACACCCACTACCCTTCACCACCAAATATTATAAGTGCCTGTCATGATGCGAAACTTAAAAATCCATATCCCTGGGGGTGAGAGGAAGAACCCAAACTTTGTACCTGCCAGAACCACCCCTTCTTCTTCCAGTATCACCTAATACTCAATCAGCAGTTCCAAAACCACAGCAGATTTTAAATCGTCAGGCTGCATAATAAACCTTTACACCATATGGCCTTACTTATCATCCAGTACCCCTTCCAGTACACAGCAACTAATCACTTGACTCCAAGTGGACAGGGATTTAAGGCCTGATGTGATCTAGTACACACTGGTGACCCACAAAGTATTCTAACATTATCTACCCTGCAGGTTCCCACCAGCTACATGCTCCAATCATTACACCATTGTACCTCCCTTGCTTCCTTTCATTACAACATGGAGCCAGGATGCCTCACCAGATGCCCATACCACGTGATTTTTCTCCACCAATAAAAACTACCCTACCTCTTCTTCCTCCTGTTTTATTTTTGTCCTACCTAAGACATGCATTCCACGAGCCGTTTCTACTGGAGGACGGAGAGGCATAAGCTGCTGCTTGTCGGGCAGTGTGGGCCAGCCCTATAGACTTAGAGGCCATGATGCGCTGTATCGGAGAGACGCTGTGCGCTCCTTGCCAGCTCGTCTGTTACAAGCCAGAAGACGGTGTTTGCCGGCTCGTGGTGGCTGGGCTTCCGGGTTGTCGGCCAGCTGGGGAGGCTGCAGCGATTCAGGGACGGCGCAACGCCTCTGCTGACAGTTTTTGACTCGTAGAGTAATGGCCTCGCATTAGGTCATTTTTACTTACTTTGTATACAATTGTTTTTTTGTTTTACTCTTTTTATTACCTTTTGCATCATAGCACATACACTGCAATTTGAGCATCAATTGGTATTTAACAAATATTATCCAAGCAAAGGCATGTTTTGTCTTCTTCTTAGGAGGAATAAGCATATTCCTGCTCGATGGAGCAGGTCCAGGGGCCCAACTGAGCCTTTGGATTTGCTCTTTGCCACTAAAGACCAGGGTATGATTGAGGCGGCTGTGGCCAGGGCATTGGATGACAGAGCTAAGACCTGGCGCAAAGGCCCACATCCTGATGTGGGTGTTGTCGTTTTCCCTCTGGGGATTCATCAGCTTTGGAGTCTGACCTTCCATCCACCTCTGCAGGGAAGTTTGTGCATAGAGAAGAGGTCCCAGTCGTTATGCAGCACGTCCAGGAGATTTTGGATTTTTTGTCATTCCCATCTCCTGGAGCGGCGGAAGGCACATTTCCGCAGTTTGTAAAACCTCCCGTTTTCGCTGTGCCATTTTATGGCAGAATTAAGCACTTGATTACTGGTGAATGACGGGACCTGGTACGCTCTTCGGTTCCCAGGTTTCTGCAGAAGCTTTATTCAATGGAGGAAGATGAGGACTCTCTTCCACACACCGTTAAGGTGGATGCCATTCTAGCCACTTTATTTGTCGTACTACCATAAGTCCCAAAGATTGTTCTCCTTCTGATGCTACTGACAAAAAGGTAGAAGGAGCAATTAAGAATGCATTCTCCTCTGAGTATCTGACTCTGAAAGCTGGAATTTCATCAACTTATGCAGCTCAGTCTCCTGTTTTGTACTTTGAGTAATTTGCAACAGCAATTCAGGAGGAGACGGATTGTAATTAATCGAAATTTGCCTAGCTTAGTAACGGTAAGTTTCAATTCTATTAAGGACACAGAGGCGAGGATTATGCTTTTCCTTCTTCGCTGTTTATTACAATCAAAACTTACAGCAGCTCAGAAAAGCACTGACTCCAAAACATTTCTCTATATCCCAGAACACAGGGATTAAGAACATTACATCAGACAAAATTACATGAGAAAAACTACATATCCCATCAGTCCATGGGTAACCACATAACATTAGTCCTTTCATAGTGTCCACAACAGTAAGGTAGGGCGTCAATCTATTGTCACCTTTCTCTTTCTTTGCGAGTCACGCCAAAGTTTCAACGGTCTTGGGTCGAACCTTCATTGCCTAGCGAGAGAGACACAACAGCGTAAGCGTTGTAAAACCACTAGGACTCTCAAAGCAAACTCTTCACATGGAAAAACATTGCAATAACACCATAATTTGACTTAACAAAGAAGCAAAGACTGCTTACTTACTTCCATACGGGTGGGATCTCCCAAGGAGTTCTGGGTGGGATAATCCTCGCCTCCGTGTCCTTAATAGAATGGAAACTTACCGTTACTAAGCTAGGCAAATTTGGATTCTATGTCAGGACCGGAGGCTTCAGATTATGCTTGTTCAAAGATTACTTACTACTAGATTCGCAATATCCACCACCGGTTTGAAATAAAACCTTTTGAAAGTGGAATCTGAGGACCAGTCTGCCGCTCGCATTAAGTCCTTCAAACGTGCCCCCAAAGAGAAAGCCTTCGAGGCCATTGCCCCCCTAGCCGAATGAGCCCCGAACTTCTTAGTATCAATGCCAGCTTCTTGCAGCACCCACCGCACCCAACGGGCAATAGTGGGGGAAGATACTGCCTTGTGCGGCTTTTGCAGGGCAATGAGAAGCTGCCGTTCACCCGGAGGGCGAAGTTCTACAGTGACGTCTTCATATGTCTTAAGGCACTGAAAAACACAAAGTTTGGGAACATCCACAAATGCCGGATAAGAGATTGATCTCGTCACGGACTTTGTGCGGCGACCCACGGTAAAGGTAACCCTATCCGGGGAAAACACTCTCGCTAAGACATCTAAAGCTCGTACATCCGAGACTCTACGACACAACACCAAACACAGGAGCATAGCTAACTTGGCTGACAGTTCTTTTAAAGAAAGGTACTTGTTATGTTGCCAAGAAAGAAAAAGATTCAGCACCACATTAACGTCCCACAGGACTGAATATCGCGGCTCCGGGGGTAAAGAAAGCCTCACGCCCCTAAGGATCTTACAGACAAGAGGATGTTCCCCGACCGGGGCACCATCCAACGGCTCATGCGCCGCCGAGATTGCAGAACGCATCGCGTTAATGGTGCCGTAGGCTAGACCGTCCGCTACTAACTCCGCCAAAAAGTTTAGGATGGGAACGACACCTGCGACCAAGGGATCCAGGTCCTGTCGAAGACACCAACGAACCCACCTGGTCCAAGCTGATCGGTACCTCTTTGCGGTGCTACTTGCCCATGCCTTTGACAAAAAGCTTTCAGCCGACTCCAAATGGCCTGGGAGCAACCAGCGTCTCCGAAAAGCCGCCATGCCATGAGGCGGAGAGAATCCTGCATCATGAGGCGATGCGGGGCCCCGTCCGGATTGAGAAGAAGACGAGGGAGCCGGGGGAGTAGGATTGGAGAATCCCAGGAAAGTTCCAGAAGAACTGGAAACCAGACTTGCGATCTCCAAAAGGGCGTCACCATTACAACTTCCGCCACCTGGCAGCGAAGCTGGGCCGCAGCCCGCAGCCCGCATCCCCATCGAAAAAGGAGGGAATGTATAAGGCCGTTCCTGACTCCAATCCTGGAGGAAAGCATCCGTGGCCTCCGCGAGAGGATCTGGTCTCCAACTGAAACACCTCGGTAGCTGGAAGTCCAAGCGGGATGCAAACAGGTCCACTGAAAAAGGACCCCACATGGTGTTCAACCACCGGAACACATGAACGTCCAACTTCCAAAGACTGGAATCCCGCAGGTACCGCAAGTGCTAATCCGCCACCTGATTGGCACGACCCGGAAGGTATTCCGCCGTCACTGAGATGTGATGGGCCAGACAATAATAACAAAAAGCCTTCGCCAGATCTGCTAGAGCTCGGGATCGGGGACCGCCCAGATGGTTGATGTATCGAACTGCTGAGACCTTGTCCATTCTCAAAAGAACACAAGACTTTGCCGAATCCCTGGTCCAACAACGGACCACAAAGGATCCTGCCAGAAGCTCCAAGCAGTTGATGTGGAGCCTTTGCTCTTCTGACGACCAAGCGCAGCCTGTGGAGAAATCCCCGCAGCGGGCGCCCCAGCCAGACCTGCTGACGTCTGATTCTATTACCAAGTCCGGTACTGACCCGAAAATCGCTCGGCCATTCCACGCCTCCATATGGGAAAGCCACCAGGACATTTCCCCCTTCACCTCTTCCGACAGAGGGACCAGCTGGTCGTAAGTCAAACATTTCCTGAGGGGATGCGCTTTGAGGCGTTGAAGGGCCCGGTAGTGAAGGGGCTCCGGAAAGATTGCCTGAATGGAGGATGAGAGAAGCCCTACCACTCTGGCAATCTGACGCAGGGAAGTGTGTGACTTGGAAATCGTCTGCCTCAGCTCGTGTCTGATTTTGGCCATCTTCCGGGATGGGAGACTTAGAGATGCTTGCAAAGAATCCACAATGAAACCCAGGAATATCACTTTCTGGGAAGGAGAGAAGACGGACTTGTCCTCGTTGATGATGAACCCCAGTCCCTGCAACAAGGAGATCGTTTGATTGAGTTGAAGTACCAACCTGTTGGGACACTGGGCCATCAAAAGGATGTTGTCCAGATAGACAATCATCCGAATTCCCTGGCTCCGAAGGACCTCCACCGCTGGGTGCAACAGCTTAGTGAAGCACCAAGGGGCGGAGGAAAGCCCGAATGGAAGGGCCGTAAATTCGAAGACCTGATCCTTCCAGAGAAACTGAAGGAATCGACGGTGAGGAGGGTTGATGGCCACCACCAAGTACGCATCTTTGAGGTCCAGACGGACCATCCAGACGTTTAGAAGCAAAACATCTCGCAGAAGATGGATTCCCTCCATCTTGAAATGGTGGTAAACCAACCACCCGTTGAAATCTCTGAGGTTGATCACAGGTCTCTTGCCCCTGTCTGATTTCTCCACTAAGAAAATGTTGCTAAGGAACCCGTAGGGGTGCCGAGTTGATCGACAAATGGCCCCTTTGCGCAGCAGCGCCGAGACTTCTTCGTCCATCAACCGCGCATCTGCCCGGATAAAACTTATAGGGCGAGGAGCCCTTAATTGGCAGGGTCGATCATAAAACTCTATACGGAAACCGCACACGTCTTGAAGGACCCATGCGTCTGCCGTAATTGCTGCCCAAGCCTCTGGAAAAAACGCTAGCCGTCCCAAATTTGTACCTGATCTGCAGGAATTACACTTAATAGGAACTGTTGCCTCCTGCGTCGTTCCTGAAACCGCTGCGCCCTCGGAAACGTTGGCCTCTGGTCGGGTAGAAATTGTTGTAGTTGGCCAAGGTGTTGTATTGGCCTCTTCCGGAGCCTTGCCCTTTGTTGGGTTGATTCTGACTGCCACGGCCGGTCGCGAGGACCCTACTGTGACCAGCCCCTCGGGGAAAACGCTGCTGAAACACCCTTTTAATGCTGGACTGGGCCTTGTCCAGGGAGGTGGAAGTTGAAACAAAGTTTCCCAGCTCTTTGATAAAAGGGTCCCCAAACAGGCCACCCTGCGCTACTGCTCCAGCCTCGGAGGAGGCCAAGTCATCCAACTTGGGGTCCAATTTAATCAGCAAGGAGCGTCAACGTTCCGTCGAGAGGGCACAGTTGGCGTTCCCTAAAAATATGACCAACCTCTGCGCCCAATTCGACAGTACGTCTGGGGATATGGGGGCGCCCGACACCTTTGCCTCCTCCGCCATATCCAAGATCTTTGTAATCGGGCCTATTGCGTCTAACAGTTAGTCCTGGCATGAGCGGCAGGAGCGGTCAATCCCCTTACGGGGGGCCTTGACAAACTTTGCCATAAACGTGGCCATTTTCACGTCCAGTTCTGGGGTCATGGCCACTTTCCCTTCCAGAGTAGGACGTGGACACTCTCCCCTCAGACAACTCCACGCCTCCTTCTCCGAGGGCTTGCGGAGGTGCCACGCCACAAAGTTCGCAACCTTGTCTCCAGGCGTCCAAGCAGCCGACCTCAGGTAAATGATTTCGTCCGGGTCCAGCATGCCTGAACTACCCTGGGGTAACTCGGCCGCGGAGCTGGACGGTCGCCAAGACCCCACCGAGTCCTCGTCGTCATCTGTGTCTGCAGGGGAGATCCCCCTGGGGAGGAAGGGGCTGTCTCCGTCGGTACTGAAGGTCCCGGGGCCGGGAGCGGCGCAGGGGTAGGGTCGGTCGCCTTGGCCAGAAAAGCGTCCCGTAGGCGCTCAAAGGCATCCCTGTCTACACCCTGCGCTCCCCCCGGAGCCCCTGTCCCTACAAACCTTCTAAGGCGCGGGTGGGTTACCCTCCAAGGGTGCTGAGTTAACTCCAGGAGTCACTAACTGCGCTGGCGCCAGCTTTGCGCACTCCTCCATATGCGGGCGGAGAGTCTGTCCTCTATGGGCCCCACTATCTCCTGCACGCATCTATAAATTGAATGATCCACAGCTACATACAACTCATCATCTCCTAAATATTGATGAGTTTCCTCTTCTTCCTCGTAGTATCCCTCTGCCATAGTTGTCACCCCCTTGGCTATGGGTTTAAGGCAGGCTGAGGGTCGTACTGGTACTCACAGGACCAGATTATGGGCCAACCGGAGGTTAGCAACGTTATTTAGGCTGGTGGAACCAGGAATTTGCAGAGGCTGCACCCGCCTCTAAGTGCGTCGACCCTCTCTAGGAGACCGGGCCCACGCCGCCTCCCTGCGCGCTTTATTAATGAGGGCAAAACTTGCAAAAAACTTCACTATCTCAAATTGCAGTAAAAACCGCTGCCGGTGCTAAAATACAGCCCGTAGGCGTTTACGCGGTAGAACCGCTACTACAGACCCCGTCGGGGCGTCACGTAGATGGTGAGAATACAACCCTGAACGGGCGTAGGTGGTAAGGCGGCAGGCGCGGCTCCGGCATGGCTCCTTTTCCTCAGTGCGGTTCCTGTCAGCGAGAGGAAACCCGCGCTGAGGTGAACAAGACGCGACAGCTCCCTCTAGCGGCTCAATCAGCACCGCAGCAAAGACGGGGACATCGCGTGAGGGGCGAAAGCGTCCCCGCGATCAAGGGCTCTGTTTGTGTGAATAAAAATAAAAATTAAGTAAGGCACATCATGAGCGACACAGAGCCCCCAACATAACAAGAGCAATATTGCATAAAAGAAATAACTTCAAACACATGCAACAACCCACACAAAGACAATTTTTCGTGAGAGAATTGCAGAAAGGTACTTAACTGGCTGCAAAGCAGCAAAGAAAGAGGGAGGTGGCACAAGATGGACACCCTACCTTACTGTTGTGGACACTATGAAAGGACTAATGTTATGTGGTTACCCATGGACTGATGGGATATGTAGTTTTTCTCATGTAATTTTGTCTGATGTAATGTTCTTAATCCCTGTGTTTTGGGATATAGAGAAATTTTTTGGAGTCACTGCTTTTCTGGGCTGCTGTAAGTTTTGATTGTAATAAACAGCAAAGAAGGAAAAGCATAATCCGAAGCCTCTTGTCCTGACATAGAATTGCTGGTAAACATGGAACAACAGGCCAATATTCTGGCAACGTATCTTCAGATGTCTTGAAATCTTCGGCCATGGCGACAGGTTCCATGGTGTTGGCTCAGTGAAAATTGTGGAGGAGGGATTGGAAAGCAGACTATTCAGAGAAGTCTACTCTGCTAAAGATTCCTTTTGAAAGTAAATTGATGTTTGGTGATCATGTGGCCAGCATGATTACCAAGGCGTTCAAGGATCGTAATTATGTCCTACCATACAAGGGGAAACCTTTTTTCTCTCAGCACTATTTGGGTCAGCATTCTGCTTCTTCTTCCTATCTTTCCTCCAGGAAACCTTCAATGCCATTTTCGGATCATCAGAGGAAGTTCCAGCCCAAAAAGTCATAGGCCTCGTGGGGGCAAAAGGTCAACAAAGTTTCTTCAAGCAGAAGTCCTTACAATTATTGCACGAGGTCGTTGATTCCTGTAAGCAGCAGTTTTTTTCCAGAAGTGAGGTTCCGTGACAATTGTAAGTGGTGTTTTCGACTCGCACGAATATGGTCGAGTCTGGTATCTATGAACCGCAAATGACGAGTTTAGTAAGTGTGCGCAGTTTCGCTGTGCTAACTTAAACCGTTCGTTTGTTATGTGGGTTTTTCATCTGTACCCACGGGTTCCATCTTAGATACGGCATCCATTTTGTCTCTTGCCCTCAAGTAGTCAGCGAACGGACGTTGTCCGCTTCGCGACCCTGGGACTCCCAAGATATTTGCGGAAGACACATGTCCTTTGTAAGTGTCTTTATGACGAGGGGGATGCTACTGTAAAGCAGATGGCGCCGCTCGAGGCTCATCTTGCCGCACGGACTTATTGTCTCAGCCGTGCATCTCATTAGGCACGTCTCTTTGATACCTGTATCTCGTGTTTCCCGATACCTCCCCTTTTACACCCTTTCCGATCTCCCCACTGTTTCCCTCTTCCTCTGCACCTGTCCTTGTTCCTATTTCGATCTGTTTTACTGCCGATTGGAATTTGCTAATGGTGGGAAGGTGGGTTTTTACAGTTGGGAACCGCCAAATGTTTCCGCACTTATGTTCCGGACCTCATGTGTTTCAAAGTGACCAAAGCGACCCCTCTGGGGGATAATGGTGAGAACCGGGTTGTAAACTTTTGTGTGCCATGTTGTCCTATGGGTAAAAACTGTATAAAAGGAGCGATCCACAGAACCAATTTGAAGCAGTCTCCCCAAGTTGCACGTGGTGTACTTGTCGTGACTTCTGTGTTCCCTGCAGCAAATAAACCTTGAATCTTTGACGCCGAAGGAAGTGTCCCGTGTCTCTGTGATTCGTACGCCGGAGCAGGTTACCCACGAAGGTTTCAGGTGTTGTGCCCTTGCACCGCTTGGTCTTAAAGAACCCAGTCCTTCAGTTGGCGCCCAACGTGGGGCTGCATCAGTGGTACCGGTCCAAGCCCGACGATCGTGAGGAACTTCGTGTGAAATCTCCGAGGGAAGGTGCACTCCGCTTCATCGATCCTGTTGTCGAAACAAGTGGCCCGAAGACTTTTCCAGCGAAGATTCCTGCCTCCTGACGGCTGCGACGGAATGCTGCCCTGACTGTAGACCTGTTTTGGCGCCTGGCGTAGACCTTGGTAGAGCGAGACGACTGACGGGCCTTCCTGGTGACGCCATCGATCTTTGAGTTAAGTATTTGTGGGTCGCTCCCAGAGTTCTTGGTTGTTGACACTTTAGCAAGTGTTTTTGTTGTTAACGCTGTGTGAGTGTTTTTGTCGGTGACACTTTGCTAGCGTACTTTGTTGTGTTGTTTGACGACTGCAGCCGCCAAAAACCGAGGGTTTTGTTCTTTGCTGGGACTTGGTAAATCCCGTAACCCTTGAAGTTTGTGAAACTCGGCTAGTGTGCAAGATGCCTGGCCGCAGTACTTTGTTTAGTTGTTTCAGACTTTGTGGTACGGATTCCCGACTGGAGGACTCGTGTCCGATACCTCCGGTTGGAACTCCCACTTATGAGCTCTATAGTAAGCATGGGCTAGGCCCAATTACCTTTAACGATTATTGGATTAAATACACAAAGAAGGACGGCGACCTTCGTTGGCCACCTCATGGTAGCTTCGAGGCCCCGATCTTAGATAATCTAGAGATTAAATTGTTCGAAAGAAAGTCAAGGCCGGCCATGTTTGATGCCTTTCGGTTGTGGCGCAAAGAAGCCCGACAGAAAGAAATCAGACAGACTAAACGTAATCAGCGAGATAATGTTGCTACCATAGTGAAGAAAGCAGAGCAATTTCAGCGTGATAAGGAGGTTAAGGATAAGGAAGTGTTTGATAGATTACAGCGTATGACTGTAGATAAATGTTATCCTGCTTTGCCTACGGAGTCGGAAAAGAAGGAAGAGCCAGTTGAGGATCCTTTAATGTCTTATCTCATGAAGTCACCACCTCCGTATGTACAGGGTACCGCAGCTCCTGTGGTCCCTGCTGTTCCTATTCTTCCGCCTATTCTTCCTCCGCCTGTTCCTCAACCTGCACCTGCCCTTCCGACTGTTCCTGCTCCTTTGCCTGTTGCTATCCCTACTGCTCCTCTGCTTCCACATACTCCTGCTCCCGCTACTGCTCCTGCTGCTGCTCCTGTTTCGTTAACTCCTGCTGTTACTACTGTTTCTACTCCTTCACTTGTTAGTCCTGTGTCCTATGCTTCTCCCTCTACTCGTTCTCGTACTACTCCTCTTGCGGCTAGCTTCTTTCATTCGCTCGGACCTGTTCATGGGTCCGCTGGTTCCGATGGTCCTCAGAGACGTAGTCAGCTTCCTGGAAACAGAGAACGCGTTGCGCTATATAATATGGCGATGGGTTGGATGGTAAATCCTCTTAGAAGTCCACCCCGTGTTGTCCTTGATACATTTTGTCAATTCAATATACCAACCCAGAGATATGTGTTTAATGAAATGTGTAAGTTCCTTTATGATCAAATAGCGGCCGATGCGCCTGACGAGGTGCTGACCGCCCTGTCTGATCTTCAGCTTCAGTTCTCGAATGGACTGATAGTGGATACCAACGTTCGACGTGCTGTTGAGCGGTTGCTATCTTTTCGTCCCGCTCCGATACCTCATGCATTGTTCGTTGAGGATATTGAAAAACTACCAGACGAGTCTGGTCAATTTCCCATGCGAGAAGTTCCGCCGGTTTGGATACCAGCTAATCCTAATGCTCAACCTCCGACGACAGTGGGGCATTTCGAGAGAGTATGGATACATCTCCCATGGAAACGCTCGGAAGTGCTACAGGTGAAACAATCTTTGCCTGATCCACGCAAAAATCCTACAGGGTATTATAAGGAATTATCGCAGCTCGTAGATGCTACGGTAATGAATCTTTCCGATATCGATATGTTGTTCGGCAATGTCGTACCGCAACCGGTATGGGCAAAAATTCGCCATGAAAATCATCCGAATGAATTAGGCGGTGATTGGGCTGCCATTGTAGCGGCAGATGCCGGACAAGTGGCTGCTACTAAACCCGACCAGTTGATTACTGCTCTTCCTCAAAGAATTATAACGCTAATGAAAACTCTTATGCCAGCTATGAGGGTAAACTGGGACAAATTGTCAGCTTGTAAGCAAAAGAAAGATGAGAGTGTTTCCGACTTCTTTACGAGGTTCGAGGAAGCATTCATTGATCATAGTGGACAGGATATGGGTACCGAGGGTGGTCAGAGATTGTTTGTGGATAAATTTGTTTCGAATTTATTGCCCGATTTGAGCAATAAGTTAAAGAATTCGGAAAGTGCATGGGCCGTTTCTACCTCGGCTCAGATATTGGCTACGGCACAATACTATGAGAATAGAGAGAAAGAAGAGAATGACCGTGCTGATAAAAAGACGAAAGAGCTAAAAACTAAAGTGTTGTTGCAACAAGCGTATCCTCCGCGTTCAAATCAGAATGCGTCCCAACAGAATAGATCGCAGTCGCAATCGAATCGATCGCAGCCGCGTAATGATTCCTCCTCCCAAAGATCATCGTTGGGGTACAATCAATGTGCTTATTGTAGACAGGAGGGACACATTAAATTCAATTGCCCTGTTTTGAATGAACGTAACAATGGTAACTCATCTAGAGGAGGTCGTGGTGGTTCGCAGCAGGCATCACGTGGTAGAGGTCGTGGTGCTCAGAACGATCACTCAGATAACTCATCCAATTCTAATAATTGTTTCGATCAACGTGGATCATCGCAAGGACGATCTGCGCAGTACAATGTAGACGATTATTACGTCGATCAGGGAACTGACGACAGTAATTACTAGGACAGCCAAAGACAAGGAGAGGGAGTGGTATCAGTTCCGGTTGATCAGAGAGGGCCTTACGTCGCAGTTGCTACATCGGGCGTCGTTGAGCCTTTTCTGTTGGACACTGGTGCAGCGAAAAGTTCTATCATGCATTCGAAACTCCCTGGCGCACCTTTGTCTGGCTTAACAAATGTTTCCGTTGGATTCTCTGGCGCCCCCGTTAGCAATCCAGTTTCGCGCCCTTTGCCCCTTAAAATTGGGCCACGTGAGCTAGAAGCTCCGTTGATTTTGACTACGGGTTGTGGTGAAAATCTTTTGGGCCTGGATTTGCTTAAACGTTTGTATGCGACTTTGTATTGTTCTCCTGCGGGTGTAAAGCTTACGTTAGGAGAGAGGGTTGTCTCTCCTATGTATTTGTCCCTCGATAAGCTCCCACCGGAATTGAGTTCTCTTCCTGCGTCTTTGTGGGCAACAGGTCCAAATGACGTGGGCCTACTTGATATCTCCCCTTATGTTGTACAGTTGAAATCTAATGTGCGACTGCCACGTATTCCCCAATATCGTATCTCCCTTGATGGTGAACGAGCACTGTTAGCGATCATCTATGATCTGATTGAGAAAGATGTTATCGAAGAGACTCGGGGAAACGTGTGCAACAGCCCTGTGCTGCCCATTCTTAAACGTACTGATCCTTCAAAACCGCCTGTTTATCGCTTTGTTATCGATTTACGGGAGGTGAATAAAATTGTGGTTCCTCAATTTCCCGTTGTGCCTGACATCACGGCGCTACTGACTCTGATTCCAGCTTCTGCATCATGGTTTTCGGTGATTGACTTGAAAAATGCGTTTTTCAGCATCCCGATTGCCGAGGAGAGCAGGGACCTTTTCGGTTTCTCTCTCGGTGGACGTAGCTTCCGGTTCAAACGCGCTCCTCAGGGCTACTGTGAAAGTCCATCTATTTACAGTCAAGCCTTGAAGGGTCAACTGGATGCGTTTAGGTTGCCGGTCGGTGCGGCCTTGATCCAATACGTCGACGACTTATTGGTGGCTGCTGATACTCAGGACATTTGCAAAATTGCTACGGTGTCGTTGCTGCAACATCTCTGTGAGTTGAATCATAAGGTGTCCCCTTCTAAACTCCAATATTGTTGTCAAGAAGTAACCTATCTAGGTCACTTATTGTCAAAGGAGGGAAGGAGGTTGACCCCAGAGAGAATTGCAGCGATTGCGCGAATGGCTGTGCCAAAAACCCAAAGAGATGTGCGTGCCTTTCTAGGTATCACGTCGTACTGCAGGCAATGGATTCCTAATTTTTCATTGCTAGCGAAACCATTGGTGGCTCTTACGTGCAAGGATGTTTCAACTCCTTTACCATGGACGGAAGAATGTCAGAAAAGTTTTTCTGAACTGCGTGATTCATTGTGTTCGGCTCCTGTGTTAGGTACTCCTGACTACAGTAAACCGTTTACGTTATATGTTCACGAGAGGGAAGGTTGTGCTTTGAGTGTCTTAACGCAACCTTTTGGTGGTAAGCAACGTCCATGTGCATATTTTTCCTCGACCTTGGACCCAGTAGCTAGAGCATTGCCGAGTTGTTTGAGGGCAACTGCGGCAGCTGCGGTCTCCATCCGACAATCAGCAGGATTGGTCATGGATAATATGCTTACGGTGATGGTTCCGCATGCAGTCGATACTCTTTTGAATCGAACGAAAACTCAGCACTTGACGAGTGCGAGGTTGTCTGGGTACGAGTTGACGCTCTTGGCAAGCCACATTCAGATAAAACATTGTAATGTTCTGAACCCTGCAACTTTGTTACCAATTAGCACAGAGTCAGATGAAGTAGCAGAACATGATTGCTACTTGAGGACGGAGGAGGAAACAAAAGGTCGAGTGGACCTTAAAAACACCCCATTGGAAGAACCAGATGGTACATTGTATGTGGATGGGTCATGTTTTAAGTTGCCGAATGGCGATGTGACTACTGCTTATGCTGTTGTAACGTTGAATACTGTTGTTGAGACTGCAAGGTTGAATCAGAATTCTGCCCAAGCTGCGGAGCTGATTGCTCTTACTAGAGCATGTGTGTTAGCGAAAGGGAAACGTGTGAATGTGTTTACCGACAGCCAATACGCATTTGGCGTCGCTCACAGTTTTGGACGATTGTGGAGAGAAAGAGGTTTCTTGACGTCGCACGGTACGAAGATTCAGCATGGCCAGCTTGTGAATGACCTTTTGGATGCATTGACGTTGCCTACGCAAGTCGCGATTGTTAAATGTAGTGCGCATCGTAAGGTGACGGATGATGTTGGTCGTGGTAATGCGTTTGCGGATGAGATTGCTAAGGAGACTGCCCGGAACCTTAGCACTCGAATGTATGTGACGAGTTCGGTTAGGTGGCCTACAGAATCGAGCATGTGTGAAGACACTATCGAAAGTGTGAAAGAAATTCAGAATGAGGCCACCGAGATTGAAAAGGCGAAGTGGAAAGAAAGCACGGGAAAGTTGGATGCGAATGGTTGTTGGATTGATTTGTCTGATCAGAAAAGATGGATGTTACCCGATGCGTATGTGCTGGCCGTTGTGACAATGGCGCATGGGTTAGCACATATTAGCGTGAAAGGTATTTGTAAATTGTTGTCTCCTGTATGGAAGAATGATGGTATCACGAAATGTGCTGAACGTCTGGTGAAGAATTGTATGGTGTGCATGATGTACAATCCTGGCAAAGGAACCCCAACTCCTCCTGGCAGTTTTGCTCCCCCTTCATGTCCCTTTGAGGTGATTCAATTGGACTTCATCCATATGGAGCGATGCAATAACCTGAAATACGTTTTAGTTGTGGTTTGCGCATTCTCCCGATGGATCGAGGCCTATCCTCTCAAAGACAATACTGCTTTGTCTACTGCGAAAATCCTACTGAAGGAATATTTTCCTCGGTATGGAATGCCTAGAGTCGTGTGGTCAGATAACGGAAGTGAGTTTGTTGGAAGTGTGATGAAGAGTGTGTGTAAGGGCCTTGGAATTAATCAAAAATTCCATAGCGCCAATCATCCCCAGTCAGCTGGATTGGTTGAAGGGTACAACGGCACCCTTAAACTAAAGTTAGCGAAGATTCAGGCTACGACTGGTCTTTCGTGGCCTGACGCTTTACCTTTAGCATTACTGTCAACTAGGGCGACTGTACACTCCCGAGTAGGGCTTAGTCCCTATGAAATAGTGTTCGGCCGTCCTGCGAATGTGTGGGGGGTTCCTAGGCCAGGAATGTTCTGTGATCTTGAGTACCCAATGTTGATCGATTATCTACATGACTTGACTGCTAAACTGAGGTTAATTCACCAACAGGTTTACGACGCATTGCCGACGCAGACGGAGGGTCCAGGCCACCAGCTCCAGCCCGGAGACTGGGTGGTGACGAGAAATTTTTCACGCAAGAATAACCTGGACCCGAGGTTTACCGGACCCTATCAAGTGCTCCTTGCCACGAGAACTGCAGTTCGTCTCGAGGGACGTAAGAATTGGGTGCATGCCACCCATACCAAAAGAGTCCCCATCCCTTTGCCGGCAGACCCGTGGGTAAGGAGAGGCATTGCATCATCTGAAACAGAAACATTGCCGGCGTTTGTACCTTTCAGCGACGCACAGCCTGTTGGAGAATCCTCAGCGCAGCAGAAAGACACTGTTGAACAATTAGCATCGAAAGACTCAAGACCAGAACACTCAACTGATCAGCAGGACGCTGTCTCTTCAACGGATCCTTTGTTTGACGAGCAGACACGTCCTGGGAAAACCCGATACTTTTTGCGATCTCGCACTAAAGACAAATAAAAGATCCTGCTTTGCTGTATTGACAACTGCATTATCCCGTTTTCCGTGATCAGTTTTGAACCTTCGTATTACTGTAATTATTCCTGTATATATATATATATATTGAGCTTCATTCCTTGTACTTTTTGCTTCCACAGCTGAGAGACTTTATTTTTGCATACATACATATTGTGCATTGAAGGCCGTAGGGCCGCGCGCGTACTTCCTTCTGGATAGTAGGTCTTGACGCTAGGTTAAAGGCCGTCGGTTCCTGGGAACTCCTAGGGATTGACTATTGCTACACAGAACGAAGTGCGTCAAGAAACGTTGCGGACGGTCATAGGGAATGGCATTCTCGAAGCTGAATGATTTGGAGGGAGCTCAGGTTCACAGATTCAAGCTGCAGCAACTCAGTCGTACCAAATGTTTTATATTCCAACTGTTTGTATTGTTTTTGACTGCTTCTGCATTATTGGCGGGTGGGGTGTATTATACGATGTCTTACTTCTTACCTTCTGCTACACCTACTCCTACTCCTGACCCTAAACTTACCTCTACTGTTTCCCCTCATTCCTTTCATATGTTACCCGAACACGAGCAGGCTAGACGTGTAGAATTCCGCAACAATTCCTTTATTCAGCTCCTTCATCAGCATCAGTTAGTGGTTAACACTACTAATTGTTGGGTGTGTGGGTTGATGCCACATACTACGGATAAGGGAATTCCATATCTGGTGTTACCGTATAGTTCCCAAGGGTCAGCTCGAGCATTTCAAACAATGTTTCGAAGCGCACTGGGTTTCCACCCCATTCGAGAACCACGTTCCCCCTACTCTGGTCCTACCTCGTATCAAAAACCTTTGTCGATAGCAATAGAGGATTTAGATAGTGATATCTATGATCCCTCGCTTATTCCCGAAGAAGAGGTACAGGCCTATAGGGTCCTAAGTAGAGGTGAATATAGTGCGTTCACTAGCGAAAAGCAGCTTAAAAGCTCGCCTCCGATATGGGTCGTACCCCACACTGGTAATTTTTGTCTCATGGGTCGTGGCCGAAGATCGCAAGCCCGACTTGGAGCAAGTGCTTGCACTGAAAATTACATTCTGCCGATGTTCTCGTCCCCTGTGTTTCTGGCTGCCAAGGGTACATACTTTATCTGCTATGATCGTGCATATGCATGGTTGCCCGCTGACTTCATGGGCTCATGCTTCATTGCAAATTTGTTGCCTCCGACGTTCACTGTAGATGCCGATTATCATAAGACTAGAGTTGTACGAGGCGTAATTAGCGAAGAGGATACTGCCGGTCAAGAGGCAGGAGACTTTTTCAAGGGTTTCCTCCCGTTTTGGGGTCCTATGGTTAATAGTAGGAACCTGAGACAGTTGACTCGAGTGGTAGAATCGACAGCTAATATTACTGCCAGTGCCCTTGGTAATATCACCACAGAACTTCAGGCGGATAGACTTATGATGTTACAAAACCGTATGGTTTTAGATGTCATCTTAGCAGATCGAGGCGGGGTATGTAAGGTGATCCATTCGAGCTGCTGCATTTTCATTCCAGATAACGCTCCTACTGTCTATCAAGCCATCTCGAGGTTGCATAAAATCTCCGAATCCATACACGTGGATGTAGGGGATTGGACGCTACTTGGATGGTTTTGGGGCCTGATGTCGACTTGGGGTTGGAAGATTCTGATGATCATCGGAGTCGTTGTAGTGTTCCTGTTCACGTGTTGCCTTTGTGTGCAGTGTGGTCCTGCCTTATGTGGCCTCTGTGCTACAACGTGTATAAGACAACCACCTGTTACCAAGGGGACTCGGTTGGACAGAGCTATGCTACAGCAACATCTCGATGGTCTCATGAATATCGAATATGATTCCGACTAGTGCTTGCCTACATGAGGGCAAAAGGAGCGTCTGAGGTTCCGTGACAATTGTAAGTGGTGTTTTCGACTCGCACGAATATGGTCGAGTCTGGTATCTATGAACCGCAAATGACGAGTTTAGTAAGTGTGCGCAGTTTCGCTGTGCTAACTTAAACCGTTCGTTTGTTATGTGGGTTTTTCATCTGTACCCACGGGTTCCATCTTAGATACGGCATCCATTTTGTCTCTTGCCCTCAAGTAGTCAGCGAACGGACGTTGTCCGCTTCGCAACCCTGGGACTCCCAAGATATTTGCGGAAGACACATGTCCTTTGTAAGTGTCTTTATGACGAGGGGGATGCTACTGTAAAGCAGATGGCGCCGCTCGAGGCTCATCTTGCCGCACGGACTTATTGTCTCAGCCGTGCATCTCATTAGGCACGTCTCTTTGATGCCTGTATCTCGTGTTTCCCGATACCTCCCCTTTTACACCCTTTCCGATCTCCCCACTGTTTCCCTCTTCCTCTGCACCTGTCCTTGTTCCTATTTCGATCTGTTTTACTGCCGATTGGAATTTGCTAATGGTGGGAAGATGGGTTTTTACAGTTGGGAACCGCCAAATGTTTCCGCACTTATGTTCCGGACCTCATGTGTTTCAAAGTGACCAAAGCGACCCCTCTGGGGGATAATGGTGAGAACCGGGTTGTAAACTTTTGTGTGCCATGTTGTCCTATGGGTAAAAACTGTATAAAAGGAGCGATCCACAGAACCAATTTGAAGCAGTCTCCCCAAGTTGCACGTGGTGTACTTGTCGTGACTTCTGTGTTCCCTGCAGCAAATAAACCTTGAATCTTTGACGCCGAAGGAAGTGTCCCGTGTCTCTGTGATTCGTACGCCGGAGCAGGTTACCCACGAAGGTTTCAGGTGTTGTGCCCTGGCACCGCTGGGTCTTAAAGAACCCAGTCCTTCAGAAGGCCTGGAGATGGGATGTGAAGGATCGATGGGCCTTGAACATTGTCAGAAATGGCTATCTAATAGACTTTGTCAATCAGCCTCCTGGATGGGGCACCATCCGTACTTCTTCTTTACCCAGGGATCCGGAGAAGAAATAAGCTCTTTTATGGGGTTCAGACTCTTCTAGTAAAGTAGGCAATTGTTCCAGTTCCCATAGCAAAGCGGGGATACGGATGCTATTCAATTATTTTTCTAGTTCAGTAGGGGTCCAGGGGTTTGAAGCCGGTTCTGGATCAGAAGAGAGTAAAGTGGTGGGTAAGGACTGTTCATTTCAAGATGGTGACCTTATAGTCCATTGTTACCTTGGTCAGCGTCCAAGACTTTATAATTTCCATAGATCTCCAAGATGCTTGCCTGCATGTTCCCATGACACAAGATCATCAGAGGTTTCTGCGATTTGCGATAGGTGACATCCACTTTCAGTTCGCTGTATTGCCATTCGGTCTAGAGTAAGCCCCAAGGGTATTTACAAAGCTTTTGGTCCCTTTGGTGGCGTTGGTTCACCATCAAGGGATCTTCCTTCATTCTTACTGACGGACACTCTTAGCACGGCCATTGCATCGTCAGTGGATTTTTGTCCCCGTAGGAGCTGTTTGTGGAGCTTATGGATCAGTGGTGTGTCCCAGTGACAGATCTTTTTGCGAGTTCTCTCAATGCGGTTTGCTTGAGAACCAGGGAGGGGCTCTCTCATGCAGGTAGCTACAGGTATTATTATTATTTTTTTTTTTAAAAACCCTTTATTTACAGTTGCAATAATACATTTGCGAGCCTACAACCACAGGGGCCGGCCGTCGCTAAAACGAGACAGAAACATGATATTGCACTGATACACAGCTCTTCAGCCGACAGCCCGGGGGCCCGGCAGCGATTCAGCATACTGTTCTTGAGAGTCATATAATATTGCACAGGATGAAATTGAGGTTTTACATTTTAAACATATATAAATAAACAATAAAAACAAACCAAAAAACAGTGAGGCAAAAGAGACTATATGGTGAGTGTCCTTCCCAGGGGGGGGAGAGCTGTATCAAGAAATAATATATGCAGTGTTGGTAGATGAAGCCATGGGAAGGGGGGTGGTGGGGGCGGGAGCAAGTGACCACATCATCAGCAAGAATCTATACGGTACAAGGAATGTTGGGCTATGGGGATTGCGACATTTCCGGGATATCTACAAAAGGAGGAGTACAGATCTCCGATCAATATAGGTTTCATTGATTCCATATTCTCCCCCACTTCTTAGGTCTGTAACGTGCGACATACACAGTTTTTTCCCTAAACATGCACCAATTCATGTTTTCTTCCCAAGCTGAGATCGTAGGCGCTCTTTGGGACCCCCACAGTTGTGCTATGTCCCTTTTAACCGCCATGTTCCCAAGGGTAGCCCATTGCGTCTGTGCCACAGTATAATCATTAGGTTCCCATACATTCAGTAAACAGCGTCGGGCTTCAGGCAACAACGAGACTCCCGTAACTTCCTCCATAACAGGATGCACACGATTCCAAAATGACACCACATCAGGGCACTCCCATATGATATGGAGGAAGGTACCCATCATACCACACCCACGCTTACACAACCCATCCACAGAATAACCCATTTGCAGCAGCGGGGGACCTGTTATATAGATCCGATGTAGGATCTTTAATTGCACCAGCCAGAGACGGGTCGGAATCGCGACCTCTTTAGGAGAAGATATCGGAGCCTGCCAATCCTCATCATCTAATTCCAGTCCATCACCGGTCCAAGCTTCCCGAAGCTGCAGGAGCAAATCTGTTCGATCATTAATAGGTTTTTTATATATTAGGGAAATAGTGCTATCCGGGACGTGTCCGTCAAGCACCCTATATTCAAGAAGAGAGGATTCCGGAATCAAGGTACCGGCCGGGAAAACCGAACCAAGTGCCTGACGGATCTGCATATAACGAAAATACTACCTATCGCTGAGCGCATATTCCGATTGTAGCTCCTCAAAAGTCTTGATCCTATCTTTGACCCAAAGATCCCCGACCTTACTGATGCCAATGAGGTCCCACTTTTCGAAGCCCTTCGTGGTCCAGAGACTACCCAATTTTTCAGCTGTGTAGAGTGGGGTCGCACGGGTCAATCTGTCCGACCATCCCATAGCTGCGTTCGCACTACACCACACCCGCACCGCGACCCCGGTGGGTCCCGTAAGTTTCCGGCCAGTCGATTTGGAGTATAACGCCCTGTTGTAGAACCCTCCCGGCAGCAGCCATTTATCCATTTCGAATGCAGGATTTGGTGTGGGGCCGTACATAGCATGGTTGATTGCACTCATTTGGGATGCCCAGTAATAACGTTTGATGTCTGGTAACGCGATGCCCCCATCGTACCACGGCAGTGTCAATTTCGCTAGGGCAATGCGAGGACGCCCGCCCCATATCAACTGCCTCTGTAGGCTCTCTATCTCCCGAAAATAGCTGGCAGGTACGAGATCGAGCGTATTTTGGAGGGCATGTAGAAATCGGGGTAGGGACATCATCTTGAATAAAGCAGCTCTTCCGACCGGGGACAGCGGCAGGCCACACCAAGCCGCTACGTCAGATTTAAGCCGAAGAAGCGGAGGAACCAGGTTGCGGTCATACCGAACCGCAGGGTCAAGCAATATGAAAATCCCCAAATATTTAAAACCGGTCTGCGATATCTGTATCGGGCAGATATGCGGCAAGGGGGTTACCTCCCCAGTGAGCGCGTAAACACTAGATTTAGCCCAGTTGATCACTAGGCCGGAGTTCTTCCCGAATGAACTAAGTACATAAAAACAGTACCCCCAGTGACTTCCGACGGGAAGTGAGGTATAGGAAAATGTCGTCTGCATATAGTGATATGCGGTCTTCAAATTCGGGGGCCCACCTAATGCCTTTGAGCGACGGTTCCCACCTCAGCCAAGCAGCTAGTGGTTCTAAAGCAAGCGCGAAGAGCAATGGAGATAAAGGGCATCCCTGTCGCTTTCCCCTCCCGAGAACAAAGGATTCCGAGATCCTGCCGTTAACCACCACCTGTGCCAGAGGTTCCTCGTAAAGAAGTTTAACCCAACCGATAAACCCTGGGCCAAAACCGAACTTCGCGAGAGCAGCCCACAAATATGGCCATTCCACGGTGTTGAAGGCCATCGTGGCATCCAAGGAGACCAAGATGGCCGGCTCACGTAACGACTCAGCTCTCGCCAGGACACCATGAAGACGATGCAGGTTCAGCGCGGTATTGCGGTGTGAATGAATCCGGACTGATCCGGATGTATCAGTTCGCCGATCACCTTTATTAGCCGGTTTGCTAGCAGTTTTGCCAACACCTTAGGTTCGGCATTCAGAAGTGATATCGGTTTGTAAGACGCACATAGGTCCCGGGGTTTCCCTTGTTTATGGATTACAATAATGGACGCAAGTCTCTGGTCTCGGGAAAGGGACCCGACATCTCGCGACTCCAGAAACATCTCACGGAGATACGGCGCCATTTTATCCGGACACAGCTTATACAATTGAATGGGAATACCATTTGGGCCCGTAGCTTTTCCCGAGCGGATGGAGCGAATAGCGAGCGCTATTTCATCGTTGGAAAATTCCGCCTCCATAAGCTCTCTGTCAGAATCAGACAAGCAAGGCAATGCGATATCTCTAAGCAATAAGTGCGAGTCCTCCTCCGGTCTGTCTGAGACTGGCGCATACACCTTTTGGAAATGGTGCGCGAAACCCTCCACTATCTCCGCAGGATCAGTCACTCGCACTCCATCCGCTCTCTCTATAACAGGCACAACACGATTCAGTCTTTCCTTTTCATCCAACCAAGCAGTCAACTTCCCCGCTTTATCTCCCACATCATGCAGTCGCCCCTGTTGCTCACGACCCATAGCCTTGGCCGCATCGGTCACCAGGGCTCTATAGTCAAACTGTTTGAGGTTTAAAGCATGCAGCTTCTCCTGCGTGGCACCAGACTCCAACCCTCCTTCCAAATCCGTGATTTCAGCCTCTAGTCGTACTACCTCCTCATTCTTGCTTTTCTTTGCACAAGCAATCAACAACAGAGTTTGACCCCGGAGTACCGTATTGAAGGCTTCCCATAGTGAAATGGAGGAGGAAACCGACCCCACATTTTCAGCGAAATAATGATCAATAGACTTAACCACACCCGCCCGGGTTTTAGGATTATGGAGATGCCAGGGATTAATAGGGGCCACTCGACCCCCGGCCCCCAGCTGAATATCAATGGAAAGCCACAGTGGGGAGTGATCCGAAATACCCCTGGCCAGGTGCCTAACCTCTCTCACCGAGACAGTTTGCGCCGCCGGCATAAGGACATAATCAAGCCTAGCAAGGCTCCCGTGTGCACCAGAGTGAAAACTGTATTGTGCCTGTCCAGGGTGCATCAGCCTCCAACAATCCACCAGACCCAGTGTCTCCAGGAAGTTACCAAGCCAAGATTGCGATCTCGCAAGATCCCTAGGGGGGCTGCGATCCTCCCTACCACAGACAACAGAGTTGAAGTCTCCACCCACAACCAAAATCCCTTCGGGGAACCCCAACACCACTTTCCCCAAATCAGCAAATGTCGTAGTTTGTAAACCTGGCGGAACATACACGGAGAGTATGGAAATCGTCTTCTCCTCCCACCTGCCAGTAGTAGCAGCATACCGTCCCCTATCGTCTAGGATAGTATCATCTATTTCCAAGGGGAGGGAGTTCCTAACAAGAACCCCAGCCCCCCTCGAACCAGTGGTGAATCCCGAGTGCGCGACTAGACGATAACCTCGCCTATTCATTGCGTGGCATGTGTTCCCTATCAAATGTGTTTCCTGTAACAACACTACATTAAAAACTGTAGCACTTTCCCCCGTTTGATCCTGTCTCCCAAGCCGTTAACATTCCAACTTAGTACCCTCAACCCCCTAACCCCATCCCAGGAATGAAGGCAGATTCCCTCCCACAGCGAAACTGACACCAAAGTCAAAATATGCAGTGATACGTTGCCTCTTAAACAGAACAAAATATAGCAAAGTTCCCCCCGCCACCCCCAAGAAAATTCCCGAACACACCCCACCCTGCACCCCTGCGTTAGTCCAAAAAACCACCCCAACTTGCAGTGTGCCTGTCGCCCTAACCTAAAACTAGTCTACAAAAAGAGAGAGAAAAACACCCCAGGAGGAGGAAGAGTCCCGTCTCCCCTACCGCCTCTGGGTATATACCACTATATATACAAACACAAAAAGTCATCAAACCACTGCTGCAAAGTTCGCGTACTGGATGCGCCGGTCATCACTCACTCCTCCTGTTCCAATGGGCCACCATCTGCGCCTCCAGATTGCTCCGGGTGGTCTCGATGGGTCGGCAGAGTATCCAGCCAGTCACTAACAACCTCAGGCCGATCAAAAAAGAGCGCTCGTTCATTATATTCGATGCGTTGTCGAGCAGGGAAGAGCATAGCATATTTCAAGCCCATGTCTCTCAGTCTCCGTTTCACCCCATGAATCCCATCCTCTGCTTCTGTACAGATTGAGTGAAGTCTGGGTAGAAGCCAACCGTCACATTCTCAAATTTCGTGGGGCCATTAGCCTTGATGCCTGCAGGATGACGTCTCTATCCCTAAAATTGAAAATTCTGGCAATTATGGGCCGTGGTGGGGTGCCTAATTTGTGTTTCCCACCCGGAACTCTGTGGACACGTTCCACCGCAAAAAAGTTACTGAGGCCCTTGGGGGCAAGATGATTCAATATCAGGTCCTCCACGAGGAGATCCGTCGTCACCTCAGTGGACTTCTACGGAACCCCTATGACACGTACATTGTTGCGCCTTGCTCGACTTTCGAAGTCCTCCAGCCGGCGGGCAAACAGATCATTCGAGGATCGTAAATTACGAACCTCGGTTTGGAGATCGGACATGTCGGTCGTAAGACTGGCGGTCTTGATATCCAAAGACTTGACCCGTTCATTGGTCGTCGCCAGATCAGTCCTGATCAAGTTGACATCAATAGCCACAGTGTCAAGCTTTAGAGCCAATGTCTCGTATTGCTGGCCCATGGATGTCTTCATACTCGCAATGGCGCCCATGACGTCTCGTAGAGTCAACTCCTCCGTCACTGGGAAGCCATCCCCTAGCTCGTTCGAGGTTTTACCACTACCACTGGGGGATCCTTTAGGGCTGTCAGGAGTCATGTTGTGACGTCCATAGTGAGTCAGGTAGAGTGCAAGCGGCCACGATTGAGCATTAAGCCTAGTACAGTGAATGTGTGGTATTACTGTAACTAGTAATACAACTTCTCCCAAGATGGCCGCCATTATGGACGGTAAAGGAACCGGTTGCCATTCTATGCCACAGAGTGTTTCGTGGGGAGCGCGAGCGCTGTTTGCTGCGCACTTCAACAAACGTTTTTCCTGAGAAGCCAGCCTGAGTTCGTTCCTCCACTAAATAGTCTTAGCGGGAGGAATAATTTTGTGTTCGTTCCTTTCTGCTACTAAGATAAGGAAGCGAACGTCTATCCATAGAGAGTAATTTGTGTTAAGAGTATTTCCACTTCTCCTTGCTGGGAAGTCGTAAATCTGTCAAAGACTTCTGCGCAGCCTTGTTCTCAGTTTTGGTTATTGCGCACCTTTGGAATTGCCGAGAGTTTATTCAACATGGAGTTACCAGCCGACTACTTCAGTCTCAAGCGCCAATGACGAAATGGGTGTTGAGTCAGTCAGAACTTCGTCAGGAGAGAGCCCAGGAGTAAGCTGCCACAGTCTCAGAGCCACTTCTACCACAGACCTACAGTAAGACTACAGTTGTTGCGCTGAGGAGCTGTCAGCTTGCCTATTTATCGTTCCCTCCCAGCTTGCGCTTTTCCTATTCTATCCTTCCCTCTGTTCCTTCCCCTATCCTTTTTGTGCGCTTGTGGAGGATGCAGTTACTTCAGACTCTTGTAAAATAGTTCTTGAAGAAAGTCTACCTGAAGACAGTGATTAGTACCCCGCAGTAAAGAGAAGCTCACAGGTAATCAAGGTGAAACTTAGTTAATTCCTCAAGAGTGAACTGCCAGTTTGCTCAGTAGTAATAAGATCTTTCTTTTGTAGACAGGGCTTCCAGTCAAGCATAAAAATACAGAAGAGAATTTGAATTTAAAATATTTATTAAGCGCAACATTCACTAGCAGTTTCTTGGCGCTGTGGAGGGCAGGGTGACAATGGGGAAGCGTGACTACCATACCAGACGACTGGTGGACCTAAAGAAAAGTGAGAGCATATCACAGAGGAAAGGCCTGTTTGAAAAGAAAAGTTTTGAGGTCTTTCCGAAAAGGAAGGTAGTGTGTTGCCAGTCTTAGGTGGTCCGGTAAAGAGTTCCAAAAGGTGGGTGCCAGCGTGGAAAAGTTCGACCCGCCCCACTTCTTGCGCTTAAAGCGGGGGACCACCAACAAGGACTGAGACGAAGAGCGAAGCTCTCGAGTGGGGATATACTCCCTAATCATAGAAGAAATGAAGGCGGGAGCCAAGCCCCGCCGTGAGTGGAAAACCATGCAACCCAACTTAAACAAGGCCCTCTCTTTGACAGGCAACCAATGAAGTGCTTTTAGAAGAGGAGTGCAGTGATGCGAACGAGAAAGGCCATGAATAAGTCGGGCTGCCTGGTTTTGAACCAGCTGGAGTTTCCGTAGGCTATACGCTGGAATGCCGTTGTACAGGGCATTCGCGTAGTCCAGCCGGGAGACAACAAGAGCGGACATAATCAACTTGAGTGCCGGAAAAGAAAAAAAACGGAAAACAGTGTGAATAGTGCGAAGTGTGAGAAAGCAAGAAGAAACCACATGACTGACTTGTGAGTGAAGAGTGAGTTGATTATTGAGCGTGACACCTAATGTCTTGACTGAGGCAGAAGGAGAAGGAGGGGGCCCAAAAGAAGAAGGCCAGAATAGAGAATTCCAGGGACTGGAGCAACCACCCGTGAGGACCAACTCGGTCTTGTCCGGGTTCAACTTTAGGTGGTTGTGATTCATCCAGTCCCTGATGAAAACCATAACTGACTGAAAATTAGAAATAGAATGAGAAGAAGAGGAAAGATTGAAGATAAGCTGGAGGTCATCCGCATAATTAAAAACGGTGACCTCCAGCTGCTGAAGAGCAAAAATCAAAGGACAGATGTAGAGATTAAACAAGAGAGGGGAAAGAGAAGAGCCCTGAGGAACACCACAAGTGACAGGTAATGAGGTAGCCGAAAAGTCTCCCAGCCGGACCGCCTGGGTGCGATCCCTTAAAAAGGAGGAGAGCCAGACCAAGGCCGAGCCCCCGATTCCCGCCGCTCCGACACGGGACAACAAGATGGAATGGTCCACCGTGTCGAAGGCGGCGGAGAGATCGAGGAGCACCAGGGCCTGATGATGGTTTTGGTCTGCTCCCTCCCTAAGGTTGTTAAGGACCGACACCACAACGGACTCCGTGGAGTGTCTTGGTCGGAATCCTGCTTGTCGGGGCGCTAAGGCGCCGTTCTCCTCAATGAAGGAGCTGAAAATCGTTGTTACATACCGCTCCAGCACCTTGCCCAGGTAGGGCAGCAACGAGATTGGACGATAATTGGCTGGAGCGGAAGGGTCAGCCCCCGTTTTCTTGAGGATCGGCACTATAGTGGCAGATTTTAGGGAAGGAGTCACCACCCCTTGAGTCAAGGAATTGTTAAGAAAAGTAAGAGGGGGCAAGGGACAAACAGTATAAATGTGTTTGAGGATGCGGGCTGGACAGACGTCCGTCGGAGAGCCCGATTTAACTTTTGGGAGAATGGCCAGAAACGCATCCTCAGTGAGCGGAGGAATGGAAGTGAGGGAAGACCGGGCAATAGGGGGGGAAGGATCAACGAAGGCCGGGGAAGGAGGAGGAATATTTAGTTTAATGTTGGTTATTTTATCCAAAAAATAAGAATTAAGGGAATCACATAAATGTTGAGTAGGCAGGGGTTTGAGAGATGCCCTGTCCGAGTAGGCCAGGTCATGAACTATGGAGAAAATCTCTCTGGGTTTGTTTTCTGCCACCAAAATTTTGGCGGAAAAATAAGCAGTCTTTACATCGAGTATAGCTCTCTTATACTCTCCCAGGAGGATGGTGTATCTAACTTTCAATGTAGGACAGTATTCCCTTCTCCACAGCCTCTCTGCTCGCCTAAGAGCAAGCTTCTTCTCCTTTAACTCTTCGTTAAACCAGCGATTGGATTCGTTGGGACGTCTAGTTGATATCCGACGTAGGGGAGCTACCAAGTCGCATCCCCTGGCAAGCCAGGTGTTAAGGATGGCGGCTTGGGATGAAGAGGAGAGGCCTGTCAGCTTAGGCGAGGAGTCCAGTAGGGAGGATGACAAAGACTGGAGGTCAGCACGACCCCAGTTACGTGCCCAGGTGTTTTTGGCTAATGGAACTTTCGCCGCTGACCTGTAATGGAGGGAAAAGGCAACTAAAAAGTGATCCGACCACGGACAAGGGGAAACAGAAATGGATGAAATAGAACAATTGAGGGACCAGACCTGGTCCAACACGTGACCATGTTTGTGTGTAGGAACTTGGACGTGGGAGACCAAGTTCAAGGCCAAAAGAAGTTCAGAGAACTGTTTAGAAGAAGTACATTCTTGAGCGTCAGTGGGCCAGTAATTAAAGTCCCCAAGTACAAGGACCGAGGCATGGTTGACCACTAAGGTGGCCAACAGATCCTGTATGGAGGGCAAAAATAAAGGTGACAGCTGGGGCGGACGATATACCAATAGACAGGTAAGAGGGGGAGATAAAGTAGGGAAAGAAACTACAAGATGATCTGTGGGAATAATCGGGGGTGATGGGAGTAGTTGCATGTTAAGGTCAGACCGGGCAATAATAGCCACTCCACCCCCCGCTTTGCCAGCCGGACGATCTGAGCGTAGGGCAACATAGGATGGAGGAAGGGTAGCCAATAGAGAGGGCAGGGACGATTCGCTAAACCAGGTCTCGGTCAGAAATAATATATCTGGCTTCTGTACCTCAAGCAGGACAAACAGGTCCTGGCAGTGCCTAACCGCCGACCTCGTATTAAGTAAAAAAATGGATAAAGGGCGGAATGGCGAGGCATTAAGGCCGGGAGGCAGCTGGGTCGAGCAACAAATAGAAGGGGCCAAGTGGGCAGGGACTGGCTCGTGAGTAGAGGGACTAAGACCAAGAGATTCAATATCAGCAATAGTGGCATCCGCCAAAGGCCACTGGCCCTGTAATGCCACAAGATCATTGGCAGAATAGATGAATCGGCGGGCATAAGGACATGCCCCTAGCCCCGTCTGGCCGCAGACGGGCGCAGACGGGCTTGCCTTAGGCGCGCCTTCGGCGCGCCACCGGCGCGCCCGCTGCGCTCGTCCGCTGCGCTTCCAGAAACACATTGCCAATTATAGTCTTTCCCACGCGAGCACTGGACCGCTAACTCCGGCCAGGCTCGTGGGACACCCCTCCCCAAGATGGCGGCTCGCCCTCTCCTCTCGGCCCCGAGAGACCGGCTGGAATTCACGAGGGAGGGCAATGGAGGAGCAGGGGTGTTAGTGGGACCCTGCACAACAAAAAGCAGGTTAGTGCACTTTAAAATTACAATTTCGGTAAAATCGCCGTTTTTTAAAGAAAGTCCAGTGGAGTAAAATCACACACTCCCACCACGTAGCAGCTCTCCAACACAGTGACCGGGACCCTCCAAACCGACCCCAGGCGCTGCCACTAGCCTGAGAATCAGCTCGGAGCCCCTGGTCAGTTGGTCCAATTGAAGTCTTTCCCACGCGAGCACTGGACCGCTAACTCCGGCCAGGCTCGTGGGACACCCCTCCCCAAGATGGCGGCTCGCCCTCTCCTCTCGGCCCCGAGAGACCGGCTGGAATTCACGAGGGAGGGCAATGGAGGAGCAGGGGTGTTAGTGGGACCCTGCACAACAAAAAGCAGGTTAGTGCACTTTAAAATTACAATTTCGGTAAAATCGCCGTTTTTTAAAGAAAGTCCAGTGGAGTAAAATCACACACTCCCACCACGTAGCAGCTCTCCAACACAGTGACCGGGACCCTCCAAACCGACCCCAGGCGCTGCCACTAGCCTGAGAATCAGCTCGGAGCCCCTGGTCAGTTGGTCCAATTGAAGTCTTTCCCACGCGAGCACTGGACCGCTAACTCCGGCCAGGCTCGTGGGACACCCCTCCCCAAGATGGCGGCTCGCCCTCTCCTCTCGGCCCCGAGAGACCGGCTGGAATTCACGAGGGAGGGCAATGGAGGAGCAGGGGTGTTAGTGGGACCCTGCACAACAAAAAGCAGGTTAGTGCACTTTAAAATTACAATTTCGGTAAAATCGCCGTTCCTTAAAGAAAGTCCAGTGGAGTAAAATCACACACTCCCACCACGTAGCAGCTCTCCAACACAGTGACCGGGACCCTCCAAACCGACCCCAGGCGCTGCCACCAGCCTGAGAATCAGCTCGGAGCCCCTGGTCAGTTGGTCCAATTGAAGTCTTTCCCACGCGAGCACTGGACCGCTAACTCCGGCCAGGCTCGTGGGACACCCCTCCCCAAGATGGCGGCTCGCCCTCTCCTCTCGGCCCCGAGAGACCGGCTGGAATTCACGAGGGAGGGCAATGGAGGAGCAGGGGTGTTAGTGGGACCCTGCACAACAAAAAGCAGGTTAGTGCACTTTAAAATTACAATTTCGGTAAAATCGCCGTTTTTTAAAGAAAGTCCAGTGGAGTAAAATCACACACTCCCACCACGTAGCAGCTCTCCAACACAGTGACCGGGACCCTCCAAACCGACCCCAGGCGCTGCCACTAGCCTGAGAATCAGAGAGGCGCAGACTCCCTCGTCAGCGGGTAGGATAAGTGCTAATTATAGAATTGTCATTAGAGTATCTTGGTAGGTGTGTTTTCTTAATTCCCTTTCACTGTGCATTAGACATCCATGCCAAGATGGTCGGAAGAAACAATTAGAAGACTCCAGACTTTGACCTGGGCGTTCAGCAACGGGAGTGTCTCTTCTCTCTATCCACTTCCCCTTTCCCCTCTCGGCTGGTTTAGGAGCTTAACCGCTGCAACACCGGTCGGCAGGAGATTGGGACTAGCTACAGTCTGCCTCCGCAAAGCGTTTGGAGCTTCATGACAGATTGAAGTGCCCAAGAAAATTGCTCTGCCCGGGCAGAATGGCGGAGGGGTTTAATTTAAAAGCCTTAGGAGAAATGTTGGTAGGAATCCAACGGGAGATAGGGGCAGTACGCAAAGAAAATAAGGTGTTAAAACAGGAATTAGTGGCGTCTCGGCTAGAGGCGCGTGCTTTGGCTCACAAGGTAGATGGGTTAGCGATGGACAAACCTGCAGTAAGTGTGTCAACAGTTCCTTCCTCAGTTCCCAGTCCAGATCCAAAGACTGTGGCGCAGATGATTCATTCTGTTTCACCCCTTATTCCTTTAGCCGCCCCAGAAAGGTTCCAGGGAGATCCTCAAAAGGCCCAGATATTTTTGACCCAATGTTCCCTGCATTTTATGTGTCGCCCGACCCTTTTCCCTGACGCTCAGTCTAAGGTAGCCTTTGTTTTGTCCTACCTGGGAGGAGATGCAGCTAATTGGGCAATGCCATTAGTGACCAGGGATGACCCTTTCCTTTATGATTTTGCTTTATTTAAAAGGGAGTTTCTTAGGATTTTTGACCGGAGAAGAGAATCTCAGGCCACCGACAATGAGCTGTTGGAGTTGCGCCAAGGTTCTAAAGACTTACTGACATACTTAACGCAGTTCAATAAATTGATCATTGAAACCTATTGGCCAGAAGAGAAACGGGCTGCCTTATTTTACAAAGGAGTTTGTGATGAATTAAAGGACACTCTGGCACAGATACCCAATCGTTCAAAGGAACTATCTGCCTTAGTAGATTTGGTGCTAGAGTTGGATTTCCGAAACTCTGAACGCAAAGGAGAAAAGAAAAGAGATTGGATAGTAAGCTTTCCCCGTTTGGACCGAATGAGAACGGACAGTGGTAAAGGACAGAATGACTCAGAGCCCATGCAGATTGGAGCCACTAGGGGACCCTTGAGCAATGAAGAGAAAGAGCAACGACGTCTAAAGAAGTTATGCGTGTATTGTGGTGGTTCGGGGCATTTTGTCAAGGAATGCACAAGACGTCCAAAGACTCCAGTGAAGTTAAACAACTCCAGCCATCAGTAAACGGGGTGGCTCTGGTGGTAAATGAATCGAAGACGACTCCTGAAGCACATTTAATTATGAACACCTTACAGTCTATGGCACCTCATGTTATCCTGCACAAGACTTTGAGATTTCGAGAATTTGAGTTTCCTAGTGTGCTATTATGCTGGATTCTGGGGCCACAGGCAACTTCTGCGACATCAAGTTTGCTCAACGATTGGGAATTAAAGCAATTCTGAAGGAGAAAAATGAACCAGTACGAGCAGTGGATGGGACAAACTTGTCGTCGGGACCAATTACTAGCCACACCGAATGTTTGGAGTTAACACAAGTCGACGGTCATCGAGAAACTCTGCAATTTAACCTCATTGATGCTCCTCAATTCCAGTTTATTTTGGGATTGCCTTGGTTGACAGTACATAATCCCACCATTGATTGGGAGAATCGGACGGTAATGATGAAGTCTTCTTATTGTCAGGAACATTGTTATCAGAAGCAAGAAGGCCCTCTGGATCCATCACAAGCTAGTCTACTCTCATTTGGAGGACAGTCAATTGGAGTCATTGATTCAGTGAAGATTCGAGAGGAATATCAGGAATTTGAAGCTGTCTGCCAGTTAGCTCAGTAGTAATAAGATCTTTCTTTTGTAGACAGGGCATCCAGTCAAGCATAAAAATACAGAAGAGAGGCGCAGACTCCCTCGCCAGCTGTTAGGATAAGTGCTAATTATAGAATTGTAATTAGAGTATCTTGGTAGGTGAGTTTTCTTAGTTCCCTTTCTCTGTGCATTAGACATCCATGCCAAGATGTTCGGAAGACACAATTAGAAGACTCCAGACCTTGACCTGGGCATTCAGCAAGGGGAGTGTCTCTTCTCTCTATCCACTTCCCCTTTCCCCTCTCGGCTGGTTTAGGAGCTTAACCGCTGCGACACCGGTCGGCAGGTGATTGGGACTAGCTACAGTCTGCCTCCGCAAAGCGTTTGGAGCTTCATGACAAGGGCGAGTGTAGCGATCCATAATATTGGATTGAATGGCACCCCCTCGGTGCGTGGTCTTGGTCGTCCGCTTCTCACCTCCAGGCTTGTTCGCCATGTTAAGCGAAGCGCCCCGGAGGGGCCTTTGGGACCTGGTGTGAATGGCTCCTCACGAATCAAGCTAAGAAAGTCAAAAGACTAGGCGCAGCAGGCAAGCATACAATACAAAGTTAGACCATGGGCCAACAAAGTCAGAGGGCGGCTGGTTTCAGTAAACAAGAGCCAGAAAACGAAACCGAAAGTACGTCAAGGCACCAGTCCACTTCCACTTGCCGTTGTTGTTCAATTGCCTCCAGGGTATCTCGGGGACTCGAGTCCCAGGCTGCTCCTCGGTGTTGGCCGTCAACTGTCGGAGTGGAGTAAGTCCGGTTCCCGGCATCCAAATCGATTCCTGAAAAGAGCTTTTATGTCAGCAGGGTCATGTCCATAATAATCCGTCGTCTGTATCAGGATTAGTGACAGGATATATGCGGGAGGCGGCGAGGGTCCCGGGAGCCCTTTGCTCACGCGACCATCTTGGATGCACGCTAAGCTCCTCCCCCCCGCTACAGGTATTACTTAATGCTTTCCCTCACTTTATGTGGATTCTCAGGTTTTCCTTCTATAGGTCCAGCGGGTGAAAGCGTTGGTCATTCTCATTGTTCACAGGAAAGGAAGGGGGACTCTGATAGGAGTCAGACAGGAACCACGCTTGTAGTTCAAAAGAGTTCTACTTTTTATTTAAAGTTGTTTGAATACAACCAGCACACAGCCAATGCGTTTCGTTCCCTAGTGCCTTTGGAACTTCGTCAGGGCTTTAATGATTGTAAAAAATTTACATAAATACACATATAATACATATACATTAAAAGATATACAATAGAAAAATGTATAAGCAACAGAAAACATTGGCAAATTAAGAGACCCAGAACCAATACAAAAATGAAACAAACAGAACAGCAACAAACAAATATGAACACACCAAATAGTACATATTATTTTGACAAATAAAGACATAAAATTTAACCAACTATTGAAACGCATAATAGAAATAAATATTCAGATGGTGGGAGAAATTGACGTTAAGACAAAAAAAGAGCTCTTTAGTGTCAGATATCTCTAGCACCATAGCAAAGTCTAGACAGATGGAACTGGGATAACAAAGTTTGAATATCCCTTGGCGTGTGAGGTTCAAAGAATAAACAGAGAGCGTAGATACCAGATCATCAATTTTGAAACAGTATTCCAAAACTACAGAGAAAAAACCGAAAATGATGATGTTGCTAATCTTTGACCATCCTAAAAGGAGTCAGGAGTGCCCAAAAACATCTAGAGCAGAAAAAGTGAAAAAAGAAATGAAAAAGTGAAAAAATGAAAAAAACCTCTGTGAAGAGTGAAGCAAACGAAACGAAATGTGAAACACCTCAGTAGTGAGTGAAGTAAAAGGGAACATAAGAATATGAGTAGGCATCTCACCTTGCTAGAAATAAGTAGACCAAACTATTTCAAAATAGTCCTTTTGATGAGTATACAGAGAATAATGCTGATTATTCAGTTCAATCAGTCCACAGTATTCTGAAGAAAGACAATATAATACGATTTCAAAAACCAAAATTTCCATAGGGGAGTCACCAATATACAGAGTGCACAAAGAAATACAATCCTAAATTAGAACCATTGGTAAAGCAAAGCTGTAACACCCATCTGTAGCATTTAATGTCACATATTAGGTGCAACACCTAAAATAAGGATTATGCAGAAACAGCCGCAATCCAAAAATTATTATACAAGACTGGTATAACATAAGTGGTCAGTATCTAAAATTAGAAAGAAAACGATTAAATATACCCAAGTAGTTTTAGTCCAGTATATTACCAGAAATATCATAACTAAGATAGATAATGCGATATGCTGTGAGGAAGTACAAACGTAATCTGACGTGTGGTGTCTCACCTTTATAAATTGAGAACAATCATCAGATTTGGACCACATGGATTATATCAATGATTCGCAAGTGTAGTAGCCATGGGCATAAATAATTCCCGTAATCAGTATCTGAAAGCAAAAGGAGGTGATTCTCATTGCCCTGGCTTGGCCCCGCGCCTCTTGGTTTCCTCTTCCTGTGGAGATGAGGCAGGAGGAAGAGTGGTTGTTACTGCTGACTCCCTCATCATTCCTCCCTGTTGTTCCTATTGTTGGAGCTGGGTGTTCTGTCCAGGATTAGGTTAGCGGCTGGGTGGTTGAACAGCTAGGTCTGCTGCATAAGGGGGTTCCGGATAGTTTTGCTCCAACTCTGGAGGCTGCTAGGTGCTCGTCTACCAATAAATCTTATTTATGTCATTGGCTTTCCTTCAGTAAGTGGAGTCAGGGTAAGGGTTTGGACCCTACTTCGTCTGACTTGTTTGAGGTGATGATGTTTCTGCAGGATGGAGCTTCTTTGGGTTTACAGGTTGCCTCCCTTAAGCTTCAGTGGGCTGCTATAAAGGCTTTTAGGAGCTCTTGGAACAATCTGTCTGATTCAGATGATTTGGTGGGGTGTCTTTTCAAGGGATTGAAGAATGTTCTTCTTTCTTCTAGAAGGCACTTCCCTTTGTGGGATCTCTCTTTGGTTTTGGAAGCATTGATGGCTCCTCTGAGTCCCTGGTCTCTGTGGATGTATGTTTGTTGTTCCTTACGATGTTCTTTGTGTTGCCTATTTATTCCACTAGGCTTTTGAGTGAGCTGGGAGCTTTGTCTTTTAAGCATCCTTTTGGTAGAATTTTTGATGACAGGATAATTTTGAGGCAACTCCTTTCCTTTCGTCCTAAAGTTGATTCACAGTTCCATAGGGACCAAAAGTGGATTTGCCGTCCTTTTTCTAGTCTCCTTCTTCTGAGGAGGAAATGCAGTGGCATTGTTTGGATGTCAGGAGGGTGTTTCTGATTTATTTGGACTTGGTTGCTTTTCTTTGGCTTTCCGATTCACTGTTTGTGAATTTTGGCTCTTTGAATGAAGGGTTGAGTTCTTCCACTTCTTCTTTGAGTCGGTGGGTTCGAACTCTGATTGTTCTGCCCTACAAGGCTTCTGGTCAGGTTTCTCCTTTTAGGGTTCAAGGTAGATGTACGAGGTCTATGTCTACCTTCTGGGCTGAGGTCCAAGCCTTACATTGCTAAAATCTGTAGGGCTGCCACCTGGGCTTCCCCATGGACATTTAACTCTTATTACTGGATTGTGCAGGAGGTTGACCGATCTGAGGTGTTTGGGTCTAAAGTATTCAAGTTGATGTCTGAATAGCGGTCCATTCCTTTTTTTATTTACAGTTTAATAAACCTGATTCTATGCATTACCTTATTTGGTTGTCCTGTTTGACTTTGTACATGTCAGTGTTGTAATGAAGAGAAGCAAGTTAATGCTTAACTTACTTACCGGAAATTGCATTACTCTGAATCCTCTTCCCTCGCTTCTATTCATTACATCCGTCCTTCCCTCCCAGGCCAACCATTTATTGGTGTTGTGTCAGTTTACATGGTATTTACAGAAGGAAGGAGGAGGGGAGGGTAGTTTTTATTGGTGGATGTTAGACCTGACATCATTGGCTTGAGTCTCTCCTCCATTTTTTCTGTTTGCCTCCACTGTTTTACGATGTTTTGCTGGTATAATGCTTTGGGCGCTGTGCCACTGCTGATCAGTGCCACAGCGCAAGTGCTCCCTATGTTAAATTGATGTATCGATTGCATTCCATGTTTGGCTTATTTGGTTTACTGTCAGTCCCTAGTCTAGTGCACCAGGAGTGCCGGGGCTTGTAAATACAAATGCCGCTCGTGGGCTTGCAGCACGTGTTGTGCCACCCACAAGAGCGGCCTCGTAAAAGAATGTCTACGGGTCGGTCATTGCGAGACCTACGTGCAGTCTGGTACTGTCACGCGGACTGCGCAAGTATACCTACTTGCCAGCCCCTCAAACCTTCCCTTAACTTCATGTTAGTCACCCCTATGGTAGGCCCACGGGCAGGGTGCATTGTAAGTATAAGGTAGGACAAGCCTGACCAAGTTGGCATGTCCTAATAGTGAACTACGGCCAACTTCGTTCTTCACTATTGCGAGGTAACCTGCTCTCCGTTGGTTAGAATGGGCCGCCGGGATTATTAATGCTATGATCCTAGTTGGCTCGGGGAGCATGGTGCAATGTCGAGTTTGGTATCCCTGAACTCGGGGTTTAATTACGCATCCGTTGGTGTGGATGGTTTTTGGACTCTGGGTTTGAAAATAGCACTTTTAGAAAGTGTCTATTTTCTTGTCTAACCATTTCTGGTTTCTGCTGGTCTTGCGTGTGTGTGACAGGAGCTGGGTGGCTCCAGAGGTCTGAATGAGTCAGTGTGGGATGAGTGGGACATTTGCGTTGAGAGTAGGGGGAGAGTAGTTGCTGATAGCCTGCCCTGCCTGATACAATGCTGGCTCCACCTCCTGCCAAGCGACTGATGGCTCTGTGCCTGCCATGGACGATCCTGGCCCCACCTCCTGCCAGGAGGCCGATAGCTCTGCTCCTGCCAGTGACAATGCTGGCTCCACCTCCTGCTGGGCGTCTGAGGACCCAGCCCTGCTCAGTGAATAGGCCAGCTGCTTCTGCCTGGCTCCACCCACAACAGACCCAGGATGTTGGGAAGTTCCCCTGCATGGACAAAGGGATCAAAGCCGAAAAGGGGTATAAGAGAAGGACCCCTGAACTAAGAAATCAGATCACTTCTGACAAAGAACCCTGAAACCAAGGACAAGAGGCCTGCTGATCTAAGGACTTGCCTACCCCTTCTGCCAGTGTGCTGTTTGCTGGGGGGAATCCTGCAGTGCTTCTTTATTTTTGCCAAGGAACCAGGAGAGAGGAACTGTGTGTGTACTCTCACGCTTGCTAAGAAAATCTCCAAGGACTGGAAGAGTGCCATGCCAGTCTCCTGCTGAAGTCACACGGCTAAAGGACTTTTTCTGCTTAAAGTGCTATTTGCTGGAACCTGTGAATCCAGCACCTCTGAAAGAACCAGCAATCTCGACGCCGACGGACGTCGCCGAATCCAGCTCGACACCGTGAGTGACGGCTCAAGTGTCCCGCTTCCTCGACGCCGGCCGCCGGGCCCGATCAACGCCAGCAGCAACGCAAGTGAGTAGTGAGTTCGGCTCCAGCTCCAAGGGACCTCGTGTCTGCACCGCTGCTGATCGCATCGCCCTCGTGCCCTCCCGACGCTGTGAGCGCTGCTCACTCTTTGCAACAGCATCATCGACAACGACGCCTGCTGAGGCCTGATCGACACCGACGATGCGACGCCGGATTGCTCGACGCCGCTGATCATCGTGTGCTCCATTTTCCTAAGGTACTGTGTTGTTAGGGGTCCGTGTGACTCCGGGCTCGACGTAGCGCTCCTCGCGGTCGACGCCGAACCTTTTGGATTAACTTTGCCTCGACGTCGTGTGACTCCCGTGTGGGTTACATGGTTGCTAAGAACTGTGTTTCCAGGAAGAAGAGTTGCTTTAATACGAAAGACTTTGTGCTAAAGAAGAAACTACCTTTGAACTATTATTTTCCCTTCCAAAAGTATTTATTAAGATTGTGTATATTTTTGTCGTTATTTGGTCTTGTGCTAAGCCTTATATAAAAATACTTATTTTTATAATACTACTGTGTCGTGTCCATTTGTAGTGTATTCACTTTATCACTGTATGTGGTCATAAATGCTTAACGCACAGCCTCTGAGATAAGCCTGTGTGCTCTGCCAAGCTACCACGGGGGTGAGCAGGGGTTATCAAAGGGTGTGATCCCCTTGCCCTGACTAGACAAGGTGTGTCCCTATTTTTCAGAAGTGTGTACCTCTGCCAACTAGAGACAGCCGGTTCTAACATTGGTGGGTCAGCGGTGAGGATTTGAACTTTGCATTTATGACCCATGTGCAGTGATTAGTGTGCGCTACATAGTGAAAGCAGACCATAGCGCAGCCACAATCTATTTGGAAGGATCCATTTTTGGTTCTCCGCTTTTCCGAAGCTTGATTTTTTGAACACTGCCAGTTTTGACCATGAGTGACACCGGAGTCACTACCCCTGTTGTTGTTGTGGAGGAATTCGATAGAGCGGAGATAAACGACTACGGCTTGAAGGAGCTGAAGTCCTTTTGCAAGCAGTTGAAAGTGCCTACCAAAGGCATCTCAAGAAAAGAGGAATATCTCATAGCATTGCAGGCCTGGTTGGAGGCCAGAGATCCCACTGATCCGGTGGTGGTACCGCCAGTGGAAGGGGATGAGGAGGCGCTAGTGAATGGGCCTGAGTCCTCTCCCGGAAGCAGTGTTTCCTCCAAGGGTCTTTCCCCAGAAGAACGAGAAGAAAGGGCGAAGGAGCGGGCATACAACATGGAAATGGCAAGGCTAAAGATAAATGGGCAGTTGGAGTTATAAAATGCAAGAGGTAGAAGAGAAGCTGATTTGGAGACCAAAAGGTTGGAGTTTGAAAGAGAAAAGTTAGCTTTGGAGCGTGATACCAAGTTGAGGGAGTTGGAGATCCCAGCTAAGAAGTTAGAAATGAATCCCTCTGGTGGCAGCATCCCATCTGTGCCTGCAGAAAGTAGGTTTTATTTCCCGAAAGATGTGATAAAAGATTATCATAGGAACGAAGATATTGGTCAGTGGTTTAAAGCGTATGAGATAGCATTGTTGGCCCACCGGGTCCCTGAGAAGGATTGGGGAGCGAGGTTGTGGGGTCGCTTTGTGAATGAGGGAAGAGATACCCTGTTAGACATGCCTGTTGAGGATAGGATGTCGTATGCTCATATGAAGAATGCTTTAATGTTACGGTATGGCCTAAACCCCGAGAAGTACAGACAAGCTTTTAGAGAATGTAAGAAGTTGCCTGGTACGACGTGGGTTGAATATGTGTCTTATTTTTGCAGAGCCATGGATGGTAGGGTAAAGGGCAGCAAAGTGGAAAGTTATGAAGCTCTTTATGATTTGTTTGCTTGGGAGCATTTGTCTAATAACTGTTTTCCAGAGCTGCACCAGCACCTTATTGATAGCAAGATATCTAACCCTAGAAAACTTGCTGAGGAGGCGGACCGCTGGGTCAGTACCAGGGTCCACAAGGGTCCAGTGGGAGACTCAGCCAAAGGTGGGCAGGGTCCCCAGCAGAAGAGTGGGGGGGACAAGGGTAAACAGAAGGAGTCCCAGAAAGGGCCCCAAAGTAATCCCCAAGGGAACCAAGGGAAAGGTTCCCAGCCTCCCCCTGAGAAGAAGCCAGGGGCCCCGACGGGTAAACCTGTTCATAGGGGCCCCCTAACCTGCTACGTTTGTGGGCAGGTGGGACACCGGTATTATGACCCCCAGTGTCCCATGAAGAATTCGAATGCACCGCCGCGTGCACCCCCCCGTCAGTTGGCGAGTGTAGCCCTGGGAGGGGAGGAGATGGTTGTCCCTGGTGGGAAGGGTCCCGCAGAAATGTGCCTGGTCTTGCTAGGAGACATGCAAATGGTCCCTCCACCCCCTCTGCCTAGTAACATTCGTAAATATAGGCAGTGGGTGACCATTAATGGCCATAGAGTGGAAGCTCTCAGAGACACCGGAGCGAGTGTGACAGCTGTCAAGTGTCACTTGGTGTCCAGAGAGCAGGTGGTTGCCCACGCATTCTACCCTGTGATAGCTGCTGACAACTCCCAGAAAGAGTGTGAGGTAGCTCAGGTTTCCTTTGAATGGGGGGGAGTTTCAGGTACTCCTCAGGTTGCTGTGAGGCCCGCCATGCCTGCCGATTGTCTCCTGGGCAATGATTTAGAAGACTCCCCTTGGGCTAAGGTGGAGAGGGAGACGCACTTGAAAATGTTGGGAGTGCCAGAGTGGGTGTGTGCAACCACTCGATCGATGACAGCGAGTAAGGGTGTTGATGGGGTCCCGGAGCCTGAAAGTACGGCCCAGGACCCAGCTGTGAAGAGAAGAGGCAGGAGGCATGGGAAACCGGCCCCCGTAGTTCCCGTGGTCCAGGAGGAGGTAGACCCTGAGTGGGATGCCCAGGAGCCCCCAGGGGAACAAATTGCCGAACTGGGAGACCTGCCCGAGCTGACCCATTGGCAGCAGGATGGTGGTCCCTCCAGGGAGGAATTCTGTGCCGAACAGAAGATGTGCCCTTCTCTTGTGGGCATGAGGCAACAAGCCTCAGCCCAATCCTCAGGTGATCAGTTCAAGAAGTCTTTATTCGATTAATTCATCATAAAAGACATAAAATACAATATAACACATAAAACATTTAGAACAAGTATTAAATCATTAGCATCAAATCAACTTCTTATAGAACTATACAAAAGTTTAAAAGGGTGTCAAGCACGACCATACATCCATAGAATACACGATATTTAGACAACCACCACTGGGTTATTTTTAATAAACCTACATCTGAGAACCCAAGCCCACCCCAGAAACTTAGCGACCCCCACAACAATAAGCGGATCCAGGTTAGTTTTTAACATTCTCATTGCTTCCACAGCCGATCTGGTGCCTAGTTGTCTACATACCGGTTTTAGCCATTTGGCTCTGGGGGCTGAGTATAGTGGGCACACATACAAAAAATGATTCAGACTTTCCCCAGTGCCTTGACACTTAGGACAAAACCCCGATCTATCTATTCCCCACTTTTTGGTGAAGTCCCCTATGGGAAGTGAACCGCATCTAAATTGAAAATATAGTTTGCGGTCCAATGGTTTTGTAATAGTGTCCCAGTACCCTTCTAACATGGGAGTGTCTTTATGTACAATAAACAGTCCAGAGAGACTGCTCGAGCTCATTTTTGAGTAGATGTTGTGAGTCACCCATTCCCAGTAACATTTCATTTTTTGATGGGAAATTGGCTGACTCGGGCGAGGACCACAACTCGCCAAAGCCCAAAGAAAGTAAGGTGGCCTTAAGATCTCTAAACCATCCAATTTTAGTGGCACCAGGGCTATTTTTTACTTCCAGGCAGGCTTCTGCATAATGATGGAGTTCTGGCGTCGTCCACAGGCGGCGCCAGAATGTTAATGGGCGAAGTCTTGCTTGATCCTCCACCGTGTGGCACCCCAGGTCGTAAAAAAGGGGGATTAATGGTGTTGACTGAGGCAAACCTGTTGCCATTCTTAAAAACTTGCTTTGGGCATGTTTTAGCGAATCCAGATTACTTCCACCCCAGAGCTCTGCACCGTATAGGACTGTCCACCGTATAGGACTGCTGATAAAACCTTTCCTCCATAGATCTTAATGAGCGGCGACATAGGCCTCGTGAATGACCCTTTGTGTTCCTTGATCAGAGCCCCGCCCAACTGTTGGTGTTTCATGGTCATGAGCTCGATCTGATGGGTCCAACTCAAGGTGTCACTAAAGGTAACTCCCAGGTAGGTGAAGTACTTTGTCTGCTCCAGGGGGGTGTCCCCCATGGAGACCCTAGCCTTAACCTGTTTGTGCCCCCTTAAAACCATAAATTTGGTTTTGGACACGTTCACCTCCAACTCATGTTCGCTGCAGAAACTCTCGAACCTTGACAGTGCGTTCTGAAGGCCCTGTCTGGTTCGTGAAATCAAGAGAGTATCGTCAGCGAACATGAGCAGGGGGATTTTCATGCCAGCCAAACTAGGAGCATCCGTGGAAAAGTTGTCATAGTACTTAATAACTCTATTGATATATAGAGAAAACAAGGTAGGTGCCAAAACACAACCTTGTCTGACTCCTTTAGCCACTGGAAAGTTTTCTGTCACCTCACCGGGTTTGCCCCATCTTACAAATGCATATGTCTGTGCATGGAGGTTCACAATAAGTCGGACCAAAATAGGAGGCATGCCCATTTCTAATAGGCAGTTCCAAAGCCCGGCCCTCGGGACAAGGTCAAACGCAGACCTAAGGTCTACGAAAGCCGCGAATAAGTTTCCTTTACCCAAGGTGACCGTCTTCCAGTGCAGGAGCATAAAGCGAAAAGCCTGGTCCAGGGTGCTTACATGAGGTCTAAACCCAGCTTGAAGGGGGGTAAGAATGTTGTAATCCTCTATCCAGGCCTGAAACCTTGATAGAACAAGACGGGTTATGATCTTCTGGACCGCGTCAATAAGACTGATCGGCCGGTAGTTCGATGGAACCGACCGGTCACCCTTCTTAAAGATGGGCAAGATCTCAGCACCAGCCCAAGAATCAGGTACCTTGGCGCCCCTGGCCAGCGCATTTACCAATTGCAATAGATACGGTACCCATAAGTCTTGGTCCTGCTGGAAAATGTCTGCTGGGATACAATCCGGACCAGGCGCTTTACCCCTAGGGATGGCATTCAGGACTGTTTCAACCTCTTTGGCTGAAAACACAAGAGTGTCAAAAGTTAATGGCCAACTAATGGGATCTTGGCTGGCACTATGACATCTAAACTGTTCCTCAAAATGGGACACCCATTTCAGTTGATCAACAGATGCGGGGCTTGGGCGATCATCCTGAGACTGACCCCACCTGAGGAGATGCCAAAACTGCTGGAGGTTCCTGGAGCCGCAGGCCTCAGCTAAAAGAGTCCAGCGCTCATCATCCCAAACCAGAGTTCTGATCTTTATGCGTGCATTCACATCAACAGATACCTTTGGCCATCGAACCCGCCTCATATCATTAGTTAATACCATGGCCTCTTGAACGGGATTGAGCTGTCGCACATTCGGCCCAGCAAAACTAAAATCCTTCAATTCTGCTATGAGTGGTTCATGATCACTTTCTGGTCGTGGCTTAACTATCATGTCTAATACTGTGGGCCACAGATTTATGTCAACTAGGATATAATCAATGCGACTGCTATGTCTGCCATTGAAGAATGTGGGGTTGCCCATCCTATCCGAGCTTACGCGACCGTTTAGGGCACGCAGCCCCCAGTTCAGGCATAGACCTTTGATGAATGTAGAGGCTTGAGACCACTTAGTGATCGGGGGTAGCTCAAGTTGTGGAATCCCCCACATCATGTCCTCTGCCTCAGTTAATAACCCATCCTCCCTGCTCAAGGGTTCAAAACAAGTATTGAAATCACCCATTACAACCACATGACCTGTTAATTGAGTAGAGCCTAGGAAATCATCCAAACATGTTAGGGTGGTTGAGACTCGACCACCCGGAATTCCTCTAGCATATACATTGAACAACAGAATGTCCAGCCCACTATTAAATTTCATGCTTATTATCAATATATCAGGGCAGTCGATATGAATTTCCTTCACAGAAACCCCTGCAACTTGACGAACCCAAGTAGTAAGGCCCCCCATGGCCCTGCCTCTTTGGCCTCTAACTGCAGGTTTGTTAAAGCTCAGGAAGCCTGGAAGATACACTGGAAGGGTTGACCAAGTCTCCTGAAAAGACCAAACATCACCTTCTCGGATGAAATCAGCCCAGTCAGGAGTACATATACAGGATTCAATTCCAGCCACATTCCAACATCCCATAGTGGTGCCCTTATCACAAACTTGGTCACACAGTACTGTTGCGTCTATTGGGAGGGGTTCACTGGGCTGGAAAGAGGATTCTACAGGCAGAGGTACATCTGTAATCAACCCTTCCCTTGTCAAGCATATTGACCCAGCCTGTGTAGTTGGCTCGGGGTGTACGCCCGTGAAAGAAACATCCATGGAGTGCAGTGAGGTGGGTAGCAGAGCTGATATGTCAAGCTCTCTTGAATAAACGATACATCCCTCCTCACCACACTGGGGTCTGTCTTTAGGACTTTCAACATTACATAGAAGGATACTCGAGTCAACTCCCACTCTCGAAATGTAAGGGTCGTCATCACTTTTCTCAAGTGCTGGTCAGTCATTAGTCGACAACCCTGATAATGGGTCGTATAAGTTTCTCAAGGGTATGTTCCAAAGCTCTTTTGGATGGGTAGGCCTATTGGAATAGAGATTTGCTGGATAGAAGCTTGGGGGCTGCTGTAACTGTATAAAGGCAGGTGTTGTAGGAACCATAGGATACGGGGGCTTGTTTGAGAATGGCAGATCCAATAAGGCTGGGGGACCTAAGGGCTGGGTATAAGACTTAGCCCAGCCCGGCGTTTGTACTGGGCAGTTGTAACTAGATTGAATGTAGGAGCGATACTGCGCCTCTGGGTTAAACTGGGGTCCATAAAAGCTTGGTGTAAAATTGGACCATTTTAGGAGGCTTTTGGTGTTTTTATTATTTCTACCGGGGGGTTGATCTGTTGGATTGATCAGGGTCTCAGGATAGAAATAACTTAGGTTCCTTGTGGAGATCCCTCCCTCATTGTTTCCCACATACCAATCTGTAAGATGAGATACAACTCTATGGTCCCTGAAGTTAATGATCACTATATCCCCCTCTATATCCTTAGGGCGCACCCCAACCCACTGACATCTTCTGACCGTAACAATATCCCCATTAAGATTAGGAGGGAGGGGTCTATTTGTTTTCAGCCAAAAGATGACTTTGTTTTTTAAGCTTTCGTTGTTTTCTCTATCCCCTTCCGCAACAGGTGGCACACCTGTCATAACAATAACAAAGTTCAGGGAGTCAGGGGGCAGGTCTACATTTTTCTTCAGTGGTAGAGGTTTATTGGTTTTACCATTGGAACCAGCAGGTTTACCCATCCCTTTCTTTGACTGCGGTGCTACTCCCTTAACAAGTGGTTTGTTGTATTTGTTGTAGAAGATTTAGCAACCACAGACAGTGCTTTATTTGAAATGGTAACTGCTTTGGTAGCATTAACTGCTTTGGTAGCATTAACTGCTTTGGTAGCATTAACTGCTTTGGTAGCATTAATAGTTTGTTGGCTGGTAGTACTAGTTATTTTGCCAGCAACAAGGGAAGATCCGGCGGGTTTGTTGGATGGGCCCTTGTTCTTATCCAGGCTAGAGGAATGTATAGGCTCAATGGTCACCAATAGGCGATCCAGTTTTTCACCCATAGTCCTCACACGCTCTAGCAGGGGTAGCATATATGATTTAATGAGCTTCTCTATAATACCATAGGACACCTCATTTACCCCTACGGTTGCTAACTCTGGGGATACATGATCATGTGTGTCTGAATGTAAAGGCTCTACAATGTGTGAGGGCCCTGACTCAATAATTGATTTGGGTAGGGGTGGTGGTGGAGTCTGGCAGCTACATCCTTTCCTTTTTACCCCGCCCTTTCTCCTTTTTTTCCTCGGTGGAGAATGTACAACCCTCTTGGCCTTTTCGGACGTGGTTCTAGATTTACATGCACTCGTTTCGGGTATGCTCTCGCCTGGGTCGATACAAACCAGTGACAGGTTGGGCAACATGGGGCTTGGTTCTGCTTCCCTGATAAGGGTCTCGGGGATGTTTGTTTCGACGAAGCTTGAGTGATCAATAGGGGGACAAACTAGGTGACCTCTACTGGTGGCACTGCTACAGGGCGGGGAGATAGCAGGGAACCTAAATATACTAGGGGTAAGGTTAAGATCAGTGGCCAGCGGCGTCACTAGGGGGGTGCGGGGGGTGCGGCCCGCACCGGGTGTCACCATCCCACTGGGGTGACACCAAGGCGGTTAGCAGCAGTGTGTGCTGTAAACAGTGTGCAGACTTGCTTGCATAGTAAACGACGTTGCAACCGTACGTGCAAGTTCAGTCAGTTCTGTCTTGCAGCAACTTCCAACCTTACTATCCTGCTCAGGAAGACTGAAGGAGGTGCCTGTGCGCAGTGCGCACTGTCTCCTCCTGCTCCGCCGCGTCAGCGCGCCTCTTAGGCCCGCCGCCCGCTTACAGGCGGATTACAGATGATGTCATGCCATTCATCCCTGATTCTTAATCCGCATGCGCAGCATTGGGCCCTAAGTGCGCGTGACTGGCCTGCACTGCAGCAGGAGGATCAGAGGCGGCACGTCTTGACTTGACCGCCAGTTGGGTTGGGGTCCGCCATAATTTAATTTTATTCCCCGTCCATCGTGACCGATGTAGATCCCCCCCCCCCCCCCCCCCCCCGTCTAACAGCAGGACAGGTGAGTCAGTGAGTTTCTCTGTCCGGACCGGCACGTGGGGGGGGGGGGGGGGGGGGGGGGGGAGGCACGCACCAATAATAACACAGTCACAGGCTGCTCTTCTTTTTTCTTTTTACTTTGTGAGTGACGCAGATGATAGTTTTTGCGGCCTTGCGGGCCGGGGTTCATCATGAGTGCCAAAGGGATGCCCTGCTGATTTGCCTTTGAGTTCTCCACGCTGTTAGGAGCTGCTATTTTACTTTCTCTTTGCCCACTGCCTGTAATGGGTTGTAGTTCTTGCTGCAAAATCAATGTATTTTTCTGACATTTAATTTCAAAGTGCACTAGTGCAGCAACGGGAATAAAAGTTAAAAAATATGAAAAATGAAATGACTAAATAAAGTAAGACAGACTAGTGGTAGCAAACTGGCTAGATAGATTTTATTCACACCCAAATACATTTAGCGCCACTTTTACAGAGTTTGCCAGTGAAGCGCTATTTTTGTTGTCTTGGCATTGTTTTCCCTGGGCTTGGAACTAGTGCACCAATCTTGGAGGTACTGCAAAGTGAGGATTCAAAAACAAAATTTGTACTGCTGCTCTGCATCTACAGAGGTCTTTTTTACCATAGATACTGCTTACGTTTTGTAAGGATATAAGCAATGGCCATTGAAATGGTCCATTCAGGGCCCGAGTCATGTCCTTAACTTTTCAGGCAAAAGCACTAATTTCTGAACACTGAGTGTAAAAGCGTTAAGGTAGCCATGTTTTTTCCTGCTTACATTTCACATGGTTTGCAACATTTTGCATTCCCTTTGATTGGTTGCTTTTTCCAGGATGCTGTCACTTTTGTTTTGTAGGCCACATATTGCTCTTCTTGCCTAGTGCGTAATTGAGTCGCATCCAAGTGTTTGTAGCGCAGTGGCAACAATTGGGTTGTAGTTGAAGGCAGTCTGAGTTTTTCTCAGTGGGGCACTGCAGTATGGTGTTCAGTGGGGGAGAGGATGTGGCACTATGGGCAGAGGAGCTGCTGAATTTGAAACTGGGGAACCAAGTTCAGCCAGCCTTAATAACCAGTGCCTCCTCCCTGCACTCCAGCAATTTTCGGTAACAACAAAAATGTCATGATGACTGGTGATTAATGTTCTTCCTAGAGAGAGATCGGAATTTTGTCTAATGGAAGATTTGACTCATGGAAAGGTAGCTCAGAGGGTTAATGTACCTGCTGCAAAGAACATGTACCATGCAGATCACAAAGTACACATAATCATGTAAATAGGCCAGTGGGTGGTGGGCTACTGTTTTTGTCAGAGCGTTCCTTTTGTTACTTGCAGTTTATAAGTTAAAATCCTAACATAGAACATTGAGCTATGTCATCTACTCCGCAGCAACACAAGTCACATTTTTTCTGAACTTTTGATACGTTTGAGCTACAAACAATTTATTAGTTGAAATGGTCACATCATCTTGCATTATGAGGCAAATATGGCTGAGCCATTATTATTAAGAAAACTTTTGTAAACTAGGATATTTACCCATTCATGTTTTAACTGCTGTTGTGGAAAAGGGAGAAGTGCTGAATGATGACAGAAACTCCATGGCTCGAAGAGAAATGGCTTGTACTTCCACATTTTATCGTATTTGGGGACATTCTGCTATTAGAAGCATATCCCACGGCCACTTTCTGAATACATTTTACTGTCAATAACTCATTATAAACTTAAATCAATTATCAATCTAATATGTGTTGAAAAAAGCTTTGTTTTTGACCTTTCTGTCTCCCAAATTTTCTTGGGAGGGGAGAAGTGTAACCCCCCAAACTCCCCCTAGTAGTGGTTGCTCACTGCGCTTGCTCGCTACACACCATGTAGGGGCTGGTCTCACTTTTACTTTGTTCTCTCTCTGATTCACTACTTGCGTCTATTTTCGGTGCTCTCTGAAAGAATGTCTATGAGTACATATGACTGGGGGGGTAACCGGATGTTCTTTAAGGTCATCATCTACTGTTTACTGTGCTTTGAAAGTTGATACAATTTTAATATGTAATGAAAAATGTGCTGTAAGATTCACTATCATGGGACCTGCCACTGGCAGCCATCTGTAAATTGAAATGTGAAGACAACACAAGGGGTGAATCTGTGGCGCTATCATTTTTCAGACCATTTACTTCTGTCACTCCCATCACAGTACAGGAAGGGGAGCAGGGGCTATATTTGGCTGTCCTTTATTGGGCATTTATGTGCTATTGAACTGAGACCTTTATTTGGAATAGCTTGTAGGAGCAGCTCCCCCCGATGTCCAAGCCTGGGTGGGAGGCTCAACTACGGTGCCATTGTCACACGACGCCACCATAGTGAAGAGCTGTCTAGCAGAAATGCATCCACCAGTAAAACCTGGTTAAACCGCCAGGTTCGCCATGAAATGAGGGGGGAGCCGTCTCCTCGGGGCTAGCAGTGCCACCCCCTCCTCAGGAGCAATGATTATAGACTTCGCTATCCCCTCAAATAGGGGTGTGACAAATTAAATTTACAAACGTTACTAAGGATTCTGTATGGTCCCGTTATTTGCCAACTGTGCCCACTGGCAGACTCGGAGCGGAGGAGGTCCATTCGGTAAGCGTGAGGGGGTGACACCATGAGTTACCCGCACCGGGTGACACCAACCCTAGTGACGCCACTGTCAGTGGCATCGACCTCAATAGAGCTCAAACCATGGGCGGCTAATTCTTGGGTATTGTTTGAAACTGGCAGTGGGTTTTTCTTTAGCTGCTCAATTGAGCGTCGGCGCTCAGCTCTTCTCTCTGCAAGGAGTAAGTCCATATCTATCTCCTTGGTAGATTTCTTAAAGAATTTATCTAAGGGGCCAAGAACAGAGACACTCACACCGGGCGGGGCAGAGTGACTCATGTCGATGGAGGATAGTTTAGGCTATTAGCACTTGGTGAAACAACTAAAGAAACACTACTAGCTATACACAGTGAGAGGATACAAAGACACAGCAACAACAGCAGGATGAAAAAGACCTAGCCCAGCCCGGCCTCCTGCGGCCCCGGACGGCCACAGACGGTCCCGCCCTTGTCCCGGGCTTCTCCCGGCGCCCTCCCGCGCGCTCCCGCGTTGCGGGGATGTTACTTCCTCTTTGTAGCTATACAAAGGTCACAGAGGGGGCGGGGCCGGCAGGGAGAGCAGCCCAGCTGGAAACGGGCGCGCGGGGACTCCTGGTCCGTGGTGTCCACCACTCTTTCCTCGCAGCCCTGCCGGTCAAACAGGTGAGGCCCCTTGTGTCCAGACAGCCGCTGCAAAGCCGCGAAGCGGGACCCGCGAAGCGGGACCCGCGAAGCGGGTCCGGCGAGGCGTGACGGCTGCAGCAGGCTGTGTCAAAGGTGCTTGATGGAGGTCACGGCGTCAGTGTCAGAAATCCGCCGAAGGTGCTCAAGAATACCGCTTAAACCTTGCGGCGGTGGGGGCGGGGCCGGCAGGGAGAGCAGCCCAGCTGGAAACGGGCGCGCGGGGACTCCTGGTCCGTGGAGTCCACCGCTCTTTCCTCGCAGCCCTGCCGGTCAAACAGGTGAGGCCCCTTGTGTCCAGACAGCCGCTGCAAAGCCGCGAAGCGGGACCCGCGAAGCGGGTCCGGCGAGGCGTGACGGCTGCAGCAGGCTGTGTCAAAGGTGCTTGATGGAGGTCACGGCGTCAGTGTCAGAAATCAGGTGATCAGTCAGGGTCACATTTTGTGTACTGGGATAACGACCTCCTGTATAGCGAGCCTAAGGCTGCTGAGCCTGGGTTAGCCCGTGTGCTGGTGGTACCCCAGCGCTTTAGAGCCTTCCTACTGGGTTTGGCTCATGACGTTCCGTTAGCTGGACATCTGGGGCAGGACAAGACCTATGACAGGCTTGTCACCCATTTTTATTGGCCTCAGATGCGCAGGGATGTAGACATCCATTGTAAGACTTGTCACACTTGCCAGGCAAGTGGGAAAAGCGGAAGGAAGCAGAAGGCTCCCCTCCAACGTTTTCCAGTGGTCAGTACCCCCTTTGACCGGGTGGGTATTGACATTGTTGGGCCCCTGGCCCCCAAGACACCCCTGGGCAACAGGTTTATCCTGGTCTTGGTGGACCATGCCACACGGTACCCGGAAGCCATCCCTCTCCGAACAGTGACGGCCCCGTGGTGGGACGGGCACTGATGGGTGTTTTCTCCCGGATGGGGTTCCCCAGAGAGGTGGTGTCCGACCGGGGCACCAACTTCATTTCCAACTATATGAAGTCTCTGTGGAAGGAGTGTGGGGTAACCTACAAGTTCACCACTCCTTACCACCCTCAAGGAAATGGGCTGGTTGAAAGATTCAACCGGACCCTTAAAGGCATGATCATGGGTATTGAAGAACCAATGAGGTGGAAATGGGACGTCCTCTTGCCATGCCTGTTGTTTGCTTACCGTGAGGTGCGGCAGAAGTCTCTAGGGTTCAGCCCCTTTGAGCTTTTGTATGGTCACCCGGTAAGAGGGCCTTTGAGTCTGGTCAAGGAAGGCTGGGAGCAATCTCCCCGGAAACCTCCCCAGGATGTATACAGTTACATGCTGGCCTTTCGGAACCAGACTCAGCGCTTCAGAGAACTTGCTCAGGCGAATCTGGAGGCCAGCCAGGAATCTGGAGGCCAGCCAGGAGGAGATGAAGCGTTGGTACGACCGGAATGCCACTCTGGTAGAGCTTCAGCCTGGTCAAGAAGTGTGGGTCATGTCCCCTGTGGAACCTTGTGCGCTCAAGGACAGGTGGACTGGACCGTTTAAGGTTGTGGAGAAGAAGAGCGATGTCACCTACCTGGTGGACTTGAAATCTCCCAGGAACCCCTTGCGGGTCCTGCATGTCAACCGTTTGAAGCCCCACTTAGAAAGGTCCGAAGTGGGCATGCTCTTAGCCACAGATGCTGGAATGGAGGAGGAGAGTGAGCCTCTTCCTGACCTCCTGTGTGCTAAAGAGCAAGACGGGTCAGTGGATGGTGTGGTCCTCTCTGACACACTGACCCTTGAGCAGAAACAGGATTGTCGCCAACTGTTGGGACAATTCCCGGATCTGTTTTCCTTGGTTCCGGGTGTCACTCATTGGTGTGTCCATGATGTTGACACCGGAGACAGCCCTCCTGTGAAGCACAAGGGTTACAGGGTGACTGACAAGGTCGAGCATACATTAAGGAGAAGGTCTCCAAAATGTTTGCGTTAGGGGTGATTGAGTCCTCTAACAGTCCTTGGGCCAGCCCAGTGGTCTTGGTCCCGAAGGCTGCAGTGCCTGGTGCTTCACCAGAACTTCGGTTCTGCGTGGATTACCGAGGACTCAATTCGGTCACGAAGACTGACGCGCACCCCATCCCCAGAGCTGATGAGCTCATCGATCGGTTGGGGGCTGCCCGGTACCTTAGTACGTTTGATTTAACGTCTGGGTACTGGCAGATCGCCTTGACCGATGGGGCAAAAGAGAGGTCAGCATTCTCCACACCAGATGGGCTATACCAGTTCCGGGTGATGCCCTTTGGGATGAAGAATGCCCCTGCCACTTTCCAGAGGTTGGTCAACCAGGTCTTGGCTGGACTGGAGGATTTCAGTGCCGCCTACCTGGACGACATCGCAGTGTTCAGCGCCAGCTGGGAGGAACACTTGCGCCACCTCCAGGAAGTGTTGTTGGCCCTGCGCAGAGCAGGCCTCACAATCAAAGCCAGTAAGTGCCAGATTGGGCAGGGTTCTGTGGTGTACTTGGGGCACCAAGTAGGGAGCGGCAAGGTTGCCCCCCTGCAACCCAAGATTGATACCATCCTGGCTTGGGCGCCGCCCAAAACCCAAACTCAGGTGAGAGCCTTCTTAGGTCTCACAGGTTACTACAGGAGGTTTGTCAAGGATTACGGTAACATTGTGCACCCCTTGACTTCGCTGACTTCCAGGAAGCAGCCACGAAATGTGATCTGGACTGATGCCTGTCAAACGGCCTTCGACACCCTGAAAACTGCAATGTGCACAGCACCTATACTCCAGGCACCCGACTTTTCGAAAGAATTTATTGTCCAGACGGACGCTTCAGTGCATGGCGTGGGGGCTGTTCTAGCTCAGGTGAATGAAGAGGGCCGAGACTTGCCTGTAGCCTTCATCAATCGGAGGTTACTTCCCAGGGAAACGAGGTGGAGTGCGATAGAGAGAGAAGCATTTGCTGTGATCTGGGCGCTGAAGAAGCTAAGACCCTACCTGTTTGGGACTCACTTCCGGGTTCAGACAGACCACAGGCCCCTCAGATGGTTGATGCAGATGAGGGGTGAGAATCCGAAACTGTTGAGGTGGTTCATTTCCCTACAGGGGATGGACTTCACGGTGGAACACCGCCCTGGTACAGATCACGCCAATGCTGATGGTCTGTCCAGATTTTTCTGCCTTAGTGATGAGGACTCCCTAGGTCAAGGGTAGTTCTCCCCACATTTCAGCTGGAGGGGACACGTGTTAGACCTGACATCATTGGCTTGAGTCTCTCCTCCATTTTTTCTGTTTGCCTCCACTGTTTTACGATGTTTTGCTGGTATAATGCTTTGGGCGCTGTGCCACTGCTGATCAGTGCCACAGCGCAAGTGCTCCCTATGTTAAATTGATGTATCGATTGTATTCCATGTTTGGCTTATTTGGTTTACTGTCAGTCCCTAGTCTAGTGCACCAGGAGTGCCGGGGCTTGTAAATACAAATGCCGCTCGTGGGCTTGCAGCACGTGTTGTGCCACCCACAAGAGCGGCCTCGTAAAAGAATGTCTACGGGTCGGTCCTTGCGAGACCTACGTGCAGTCTGGTACTGTCACGCGGACTGTGCAAGTATACCTACTTGCCAGCCCCTCAAACCTTCCCTTAACTTCTTGTTAGTCACCCCTATGGTAGGCCCACGGGCAGGGTGCATTGTAAGTATAAGGTAGGACAAGCCTGACCAAGTTGGCATGTCCTAATAGTGAACTACGGCCAACTTCGTTCTTCACTATTGCGAGGTAACCTGCTCTTCGTTGGTTAGAATGGGCCGCCGGGATTATTAATGCTATGATCCTAGCTGGCTCGGGGAGCATGGTGCAATGTCGAGTTTGGTATCCCTGAACTTGGGGTTTAATTACGCATCCGTTGGTGTGGATGGTTTTTGGACTCTGGGTTTGAAAATAGCACTTTTAGAAAGTGTCTATTTTCTTGTCTAACCATTTCTGGTTTCTGCTGGTCTTGCATGTGTGTGACAGGAGCTGGGTGGCTCCAGAGGTCTGAATGAGTCAGTGTGGGATGAGTGGGACATTTGCGTTGAGAGTAGGGGGAGAGTAGTTGCTGATAGCCTGCCCTGCCTGATACAATGCTGGCTCCACCTCCTGCCAAGCGACTGATGGCTCTGTGCCTGCCATGGACGATCCTGGCCCCACCTCCTGCCAGGAGGCCGATAGCTCTGCTCCTGCCAGTGACAATGCTGGCTCCACCTCCTGCTGGGCGTCTGAGGACCCAGCCCTGCTCAGTGAATAGGCCAGGTGCTTCTGCCTGGCTCCACCCACAACAGACCCAGGATGTTGGGAAGTTCCCCTGCATGGACAAAGGGATCAAAGCCTAAAAGGGGTATAAGAGAAGGACCCCTGAACTAAGAAATCAGATCACTTCTGACAAGGAACCCTGAAACCAAGGAGAAGAGGCCTGCTGATCTAAGGACTTGCCTACCCCTTCTGCCAGTGTGCTGTTTGCTGGGGGGAATCCTGCAGTGCTTCTTTATTTTTGCCAAGGAACCAGGAGAGAGGAACTGTGTGTGTACTCTCACGCTTGCTAAGAAAATCTCCAAGGACTGGAAGAGTGCCAGTCTCCTGCTGAAGTCACAGGGCTAAAGGACTTCATCTGCTTAAAGTGCTATTTGCTGGAACCTGTGAATCCAGCACCTCTGAAAGAACCAGCAATCTCGACGCCGATGGACGTCGCCGAATCCAGCTCGACACCGTGAGTGACGGCTCAAGTGTCCCGCTTCCTCGACGCCGGCCGCCGGGCCCGATCAACGCCAGCAGCAACGCCAGTGAGTAGTGAGTTCGGCTCCAGCTCCAAGGGACCTCGTGTCTGCACCGCTGCTGATCGCATCGCCCTCGTGCCCTCCCGACGCCGTGAGCGCTGCTCACTCTTTGCAACAGCATCATCGACAACGACGCCTGCTGAGGCCTGATCGACACCGACGACGCGACGCCGGATTGCTCGACGCCGCTGATCATCGTGTGCTCCATTTTCCTAAGGTACTGTGTTGTTGGGGGTCCGTGTGACTCCGGGCTCGACGTAGCGCTCCTCGCGGTCGACGCCGAACCTTTTGGATTAACTTTGCCTCGACGTCGTGTGACTCCCGTGTGGGTTACATGGTTGCTAAGAACTGTGTTTCCAGGAAGAAGAGTTGCTTTGATACGAAAGACTTTGTGCTAAAGAAGAAACTACCTTTGAACTATTATTTTCCCTTCCAAAAGGATTTATTAAGATTGTGTATATTTTTGTCGTTATTTGGTCTTGTGCTAAGCCTTATATAAAAATACTTATTTTTATAATACTACTGTGTCGTGTCCATTTGTAGTGTATTCCCTTTATTACTGTATGTGGTCATAAATGCTTAACGCACAGCCTCTGAGATAAGCCTGTCTGCTCTGCCAAGCTACCACGGGGGTGAGCAGGGGTTATCAAAGGGTGTGATCCCCTTGCCCTGACTAGAAAAGGTGTGTCCCTATTTGTCAGAAGTGTGTACCTCTGCCAACTAGAGACAGCCGGTTCTAACAGTGGCGAAAAATCACGTGGATTGGGTGTCTGGTGAGGCAGGAATGCAATTACTGGTAAGTAATTCAAGGATTACTCAATAACTTTTGACATTTATAGAAGGGTCGACTGCAATGCTGTAGATCCTAGCAGATCTTGTCCCCTCCCACATATGCCTGCCAATGTCTATAAGATCTCAGAGTGGTTGATCCTGTGGTATAACTACTAAATTGGATGAGCTCTTAAGGAAATCCGAATTATCTTAAAGGGACCTGAGCTTTTCAAAGCTGCCACCATATCATAAACCACTTAATTATCCATCACACCACTCAGGGCCGCATCCCTTAACACACTTACTGCAGCTTGCTTGTCACCAAGCACAACATGGAAACACTTTCCACACAGGATTTTAAAAAAAATCAACACCCTTCCAACCACCATACAGGAAAACACTTAAGTGCACCATTTAGGAGTAACATATGCTACATATATACTGCAGTACAGTATATGTTTTTCAATGGAGTGCCTGAAGAAAAAATAAATAATGCCCTGAATGCAGGCAGAGGATGGGCACGTCATCAAGTCAGAACACAGTAAAATGCACCATTTGCTAGACAAAGAATAGTAAGGAAGGCCATAGAAAAAGTAGGAGGAAAAGGAGAGACAAGAAGGCAATCCAATTTAAAGCAAAGGCTGACCCAACGCCCAGTATATGTATAAATATTAACAGTATCAGTGACAATTGGTCTTCTACAACAGATATCTATAGCTGTCTGTATTCGCGACTTGAATAGGAAATGGAGGTTTTCTTCTACTGGTGTATCATTTCCAAGGTCACTATTCAATGATTAAAATATGGGTTAATTGTGTGTATGCAGGTTGGGGAGGTTTAATGTTTTATTTAATTTTTTCAATTTGGCTACTGTAGTTTGTGTTTTTCAAACTAGAATCACTATATTCAAGTCTGTATTAAGCCGTTACTTCGCGAACTTTCTTTTGATAATCTCAAATTGTTCTAACTTTATGATATGTGAAAATGAATGCTCCCCGCACACTGCCACCTGGCGGCGTCGCCCTTTTTCTGTATAATTTGGACAGTATTGTTTTGTAGATTAGATCAGCCACGACTTCACAGACACGCAGTTAATTCTTGTACCCTCAGGAATTTTAAAAATGCCTCGGCCAAACTGCACTTGACTTAAAGAAAAGGTAAAATAGAAAGTGTGACCTGCAGGCCTTCCCTGACTGAATCAATATTTCTTTGTGTCTACTCTTCACGGCTCGTCAGGTCCTCCGGAGCGTGCTGCTGTTCCCCACAATAGAGCGCATGGCGCAGTCCCCACAGGGGAAGCTCATGACTCCCGTGCTGTGCAGCCTCCGCTACGCCGTCTACATGCCCGTCTACCTGCTGTCCTTCCTGCCCGAGAGCGTCAAAGAGTATTTGGTGCGATTTGTGCTTCGGGGAATCCGGTCAATCGACGAAGCCTCGGTGACTGCCTCGGTGGATCTCTTCAGAGTCGACTGCGTAGGTAAGCGAGGGTGGCGTACTTTTTGTGTGCAGTGGCTCCGGTTGGAGGGGGGGGGGGGGGGGGGGGGCATATGTTTCGAAAATGCAAAGGGCTGTGATTATTTAATTTAACAAAATTAGTATTTTTAGGAAATACATTCTTTTGAATTTTGTACCTAATATTTCTTATTTTTGTAATGGGTTTGAGGTGTTCTTAATTTCCACAGCCCAGAATTGATTAATTTACAGAGAACACATTCAAATAGTCTCTCACACCTTTAGTTCCACTTTTGGCCTTCGTAGTATTTCCAAGTAACTTTCTCAGCGTTCCATAGAATATTGATTGTGGTGGTCCGATAAAAATCACACCCTGGTCTTTAATAAAATTGTTTTAGCTGCTCAGACTAATTTTTCCGTGCATTAGATTGACCCAAGTTACTTACCCTTTCTGGTCTCTCAGATAGTTAGTTGACTGGCTGTTGTATCGAGTTGTTCAAAATCATTGAGCTAGTTCTGTTTAATGCCAGTGGCTTACTTTAGAAACTGTGGTTGCCACAGAAATTCAAATACTGAAAACTCAAGTGTAAATTGTTGCTTTGGTGCTTCTGCTAGCTTTTGGACTGCCGTCTCTGTTATTCGCCCCCACTCCCCCCGAGATATAATCCGTACACTGCTAATCACAAACCTCTGTAACCAGCCATCTACGCTAGGCAATTTTACACAACATAACATTTGTGTTTAGCCCGTTCAGCTCCAGCAGTTTATCTGGGTGCTATTAACAGAGGATTATTTTTGCTTCGCTCAGTGATACTCATTCGTCAGGATGATGAAACCTGTCTCTTTGTGGTCAAGCACAGCCTTGCAGGGCAGCTTTAGTCCTTTGAGCCACTACACACAAGGCACTACTAGTCGTGTCAGAACCACCGAAGGCAGCAATATCCCTAGAATGCAAGGATAAGATGTGTTACTCAAGTTTATGTATGACACTTGACAATTTGGATACTAAACATTTTTTTGCCTGTAGTTTTTGACCTGCAGACATTTGCTCACTCCCACTGATTTACTAAAGTATTACCTGTGTGGCAATTACCTACTCCTAAACTAGCACAGCAGTAGTAGCTCTTACATCGAATATTTCCCGAGCCTGGTAGTTATTGAACCCTGGACGTTTCTGTGTTTAAGGTTAGTTAGCATGCGATCCTCTTTTTATTTCGAAATAATTCTTGGAAGCTTCTAGTAGCCTGCATCCTTTCTCAGTGTCTTCCCATCATCATTATGATCGTGAGATTTACTGTTGGTGCTTGATGCAGCAGCATAGTGGATCCTTTTCAATACAGTGACTTATGGAAACAAGGCAAGAAAGTCTGAAGGAAAACTGTGTGAGCCCTGATTAGCTCCCCTCTACAAAGCTCAGTGTGTGCACATTGTTTCTTTGCAATCTGTCTTCGATTTCTACATCCTGTGTGTAGCTATATCTGTCTTCAAAATAGTGATATTCCATTGATGCTGAACCACCAAGTTACCAAGCAAATCTATTGGGTTTTTCAGTTTCAGTGGTTCTCTTTCCAACGTGCTTAAAAGTTTTACATCTGCGTGGCACATTGTTATGCCTGTGTCCTCATCAAATTCGTGGTCATAAAGGGTATGTTATTTAGCTTTAAATCGGTTCTCTCTGATGTGTGTTTAACAATGGCTAATGTAGTTATCACCTATGGGTGAGTACCTCATCCCCATCTGCCCTGCAAGAGTTCCTAATAGGTCTCTGTTTTCTTGCACCAGCCCTATTGATTTTTGATGTGCCCCAAGGGGTTTAATTGGAAACGTTTGCCTACAAGGAAGTTATGGCCTGCCTGATCATTTACTACTTATTATTTTGTAACTCTTAAGTCTTTGTACTCCGTGATAAGCAGCATAGTTTATTCTCTGTTGGACTACAACTGCTGTGCAAGCAATTCCATTCTACCTTGTGGTGGTCTCATGCAATCATCTAAGAACTGCATTATTAATCAGACTTCTGGAGCTAGCAACATGGGGTCAACTGTTGCAGGGTGGGGTAAGAGCTGCACAAGTTGAACTGCAGATTGTGTGGGAATGCTGGTGGCGTAGCAGGTAATTCATTTAGTACATCCTTTCGTTACAGGTTAGTTTAGATGCTTGCGTACAAATATGAGAGTTAGTTATGCCTTCCTGATAAGTTCTTGTTCCTCTAATGGGATGTACCATCTGTTGGGGGACAAAGGGAGAGTTCATGTCTCAGGGAAGTCTTCATTGTGTCCCTCTTTCCGCTTACTAGCTGAGTGTTAATGTGGATACTTTCCACTCGTATTTTCAGTATGCATTATCACTTTGGTTTGTAAGATATTGGTAAAGACAGTGCTGTAGCTTCAGTTCCTTAGCGTATATGGCGGTTCTGCCACCAAGAAGGATAGGGCTCACATTCCAAGAGGTACAACAACAGTAGTAGGTCCCCTCTCATTACTGTTAAGTTTTGGAAATATTAACCTGGCCTGTCCTATCAGGGGAGATCCAGTGTGGTTAGTGCCCACTGACCTCCTTACTGAAACGTGAATAAAAAGGGACTGCTCACCCCACTCATATGTGTGTCACACTTTGGGTACCCCAAGCTAGGTATGGAGCACCTGCCATTACACTTGGCCTAGTAGACTATTATTCCTTTTCTTTAACCAGAGCATGGGCGTTTAGCCCCCTGACTATATGGGTTTGTCTAAATCCCTTCTTCTTCTAGTTTATAGAAGTTCTTCCTTCAATTGAATGCTGCTGATAGCAGCAGAGGCTGTCTTACCTCCTCTTACTACTCAGTGGATAAGTAGGGCAATCAGTGAAGCGTGACTGAGTATCACCAGCACACTCCTTGCATTCTCATCTCAGTCCTTGGGAGTTCTAAAGCCCTGTGAATTCCCATAAATTAATAATTAATTAATTAAAATATCGTAGTAATTGGTGCAGATGTCTCTGATGAATAAGTAAGAGTAGAGACTAATGTGTTTCTTGAAGTACTATTTTTTGTGTTATTTAAAAAAAAACAACAAGGATTGGCATAAACCAATAGGACTTACTTTTGGGACCTGTTGGGTATTTCCAATGGATTTCGCACTATGTTGCTATATTCACGTTGAATATTTTAAGTCAGTAAAGACATTGAATTTGTTAACATTTATAAACGCTATTGCTTTAGTGCGCTTTTGTATTGTAATCAACATTGACTTTTCTAACTATTGGCAAAGCCAAGCTGTCTCATCTTTGAAAGGCTAAGCTTTTGGGTTTTCCAGTGCTTGTATGCTACGTGTGAGCTGGTTGATGGCGGGTGTTCATAATGGGTCTTGATTATTATCTCTGGAGCAGAAGCTGAAGGCAGTGTGAGTAAGTGCGCCATAGCAGTGCTCAAATTACATGCTTGTCTAAACCTAGGGCCTCTCTCTAGTATGCTCGTAGTGATGGTTACCTATGTACCATTTATAATTACAAATTCTAATTCTTTACAACATAATCAGTGTTGTTACTCATTTATATCAGTCTGCTAACAAAGCACTCACAAAGCCAACAGGTCTGGCTTGTTTTAGGCATATGTTGTTTTGTGATATGTATGGCTGCAATAGCAGAAAACCCATAAAGAAGCACCTAAATGCTGTTCAGGTGTAATGCACAGGATTGCATTTCATGTGGTTTAAGCCACACCCATAATTATGTAGACCAAATCCTTTTACAGCCACCCTAATTAAAGCAGTATGGTTCACTATTGGCCTTTTCTTACAGACTGATAACTCTGGCTCACAATAGGCTTTTGCTTAAAGAAAGTTAACAGCTCTCTCATGGGTGAGACGTAAAATTTGTGTTGTAAAAAATGTTTTAGTCCTTGGAACCTTGGAATCAAATTTAAAACTAGGGTTCATAAAACATAACTGGGTCTCTCATATCCTATGCTCCCCGGCAGGCCATAAGAAAAAAGGAGTGATTACCCTTGTTGTCAAAAAATCCAATATTACTGCTATCTCGAGCTCCCATGATGATGATGGAAGACTCTTAGTCACGCACCTCCAGAGGGGAGATTACCCCATCCATGTAGTCAACATATATGTCCCTAACACCGACACACCGGAGTTCTGGGAGAAGGTTTCCAATATATTCGATAGCCTCCCTCAGGAAGATCTCATTATAGTTGGAGGGGACTTCAACTTGCCGTTAGACCTTCACATAGACGGCCAATCTAAATGCAAATATCAATCCTCCCTTTCACACTAGATCCTCAAAAAAATATGCTCTACCCATAACCTAAGGGACTCATGACGTCTCCAACACCCAGGCGCAAGAGACTACACATTTTACTCGGCCCCTCATAACTCCTACTCTAGGATTGACTACATCCTACTCTCAGGTTTGTTCACACACGTCATAGAGGAAACAGACATTGCTCCCAAACTAGTCTCCGATCATTCCTGCATCAGCACCAAACTTGCAGGTACCCATAACATTCTAACCCCAAAAAGATGGCGGTTCAACGATGACATACTCTCTGACCCAGCAAATAAAATAAAGATAGAATCTGCCATTAAGGAATACATTGCACTAAATGACCTACCTGAAACGAGTACATCCACTTTCGGGGATGTGGAATTCCTATAGCCCGACGCCCAGGACATATTGTTTGGTGGTCAAGGGCACCAAGTTTTAATGTGTATTTTGTCCTTGGGATAAGTAGGCCCAAACCCTTGCAGCACAAACCCTTTGGCTGCCAGTTTGCAGTACCACATTAAGGGTCAGGGAAGGGCACTGCCTGCAGTTAAGTTAATGTTTGTTTGCGTATGTTAATGTTGTTCAAACTTGTATTTATGGTTCATTAATTGAAAGCCTTTATTATTAGGGTGAGGGCTCTAAGTAAATGTAAGTTCTGACTGCACTACTGACAGTGGTTCTAGTATTAAAATGTGTACACACTGTTTCAAAGTTTAGCAATATGAGGCTAGGCATAATGCTCCCAGAATGCTCTGATTAGATGTGCATACTAGCAGAAGCTTGAAAGCAACATGAATGATTCTTTGCTTTCAATATAAAATGTTCCTAAACAAATGAAAGTAGGGAAAAAAACATGTGGCTAAACTACTGTAAAATTTCAGGTACCCTTTCCTAGCAGAATCATTTAGCAAAATGTGTTGATGCATGCTAGTATTTCGCAAAAATATTCATATTGCAAAATCAGTGTAACCAGTTTCAATAAGGTTATGGGAAACATAAAATCAAACAAGCATTGGCAAAGCCAGTAGGTCTGAAATTGGTGGTCGGCCTTTTAGTTTTGGAAATGTGTGACTTGTTTTGGCATGGTTTTTGTAAAACCTTATTGATGTGAGAGCTTCCAGGCCTTCACCGTTATAACAAACATTGGCAAAAGCAAAAATAGTTTTTGCTCTCAAAAAAGCTCACACTGCCACATTAGTATTGGCACTGAACAAAACTACTCTGTGCGCCGATATGCTTATTGTAAAAGACAGAATGCTGTCACCACAGTGAAGCCAGCCGATACAGAGAGAAAGAGAATTTTATTAAACACAAACGGTCATGTTTAACACCAGACCAAATTAGGGGCCCAGTTATTAAAGAAGTCTCAAAAGTGCACCCTTGCATTAAGTGCAGCTATATGTCTTCCGTGAATTCACAAGAATTTACAGAAGTAGGGCAAGAAATTGTACTCCTAGAAAATTTTTGTGAACTGTATTTTAGCATAAGCAAATATGCATGTATAGCTTTGCTAATGCGAAAATCTGAGTGTTTGCAAGTTCATTTTCCCTCCAACCACTTTTTTCCCAACTCTGGAAGAAGGTTTACCTCTGCCATTGTCAGGAGTCAATTTCCAATATTTCTCAGTATGGGAAAATATTAAAGAAGAGTTGTTGAAAACCCTTAAAACATGCAAGTTAGAAGGTTTGCACAGACTCAAAAGGGCATTCCAACCCTGGATCTATTGCTTGCCACTACGTTCAGTCCCAGTATGTATATCTGCGGAAACGTGGCAACATATAGGGATTGCTACTATTCAAACACTACTATGGTATGAGACCTGCATAATCAGAGAGGCTATATAAGAGCTCCAACATAATGAGATTGGTGCCATAATGTGTTGCTATTCAGAAAAGGGGGGTGGTGATGAACAGAGTGTCTGAATTAAGCAGACCACTCTTACCCAGTCCAAAGATCAGGGCTTGATCGATCACCGTTATTTATCTCACTGCACCATCCCAGCTCAGAACCTGGCTATATGCAAATCAGTCTGTCCCTGGCCCAGTGCATCATGGGAACAGGGCAGACTAAACTACCAAGCCAATTCTTCACCAGAAAGGAGACAAGCTACCGGGGACCGGTTTCTGGCATTTCAGCCGTCTTCGGCCCGGCTTGCTTGAATCCTGATGGTGCAGTGAGAAAGGGACTCATGTCTGAGTATACCCTGCCACACCTATAGTGGCCAAAAACGATTCGGAAAAGGGGGTGGTGATGAACAGAGTGGTCTGCTTAATTCAGACACTCTGTTCATCACCACCCCCTTTTCTGAATCATAATGTGTTGCTGGCACTACATGGCACCAGAGGGACAAGTGAATTTTGTTACAGGACAAGTAGATTCATGAAGCAACCTGCCCCATAGACAATTAGATTTTTAAATAAATTCCACACCCCTGCACTTTATGGGATGCACTTAAAGTGACTGTTAGAGGTGTTATTATCGGTATTAAAGCGCAATTTAATAAAAAACTAAACCAAACCAATAACTGGAATCGCTAGAGGAGCAAATCAAATTGCTCGAAATAACATACTCTGAGAATATCGATAATAAAGACACCCTCGATCTTTTGATTAAGAAGAAATATGAATACAATAAAATAGTGAGTAAACGAGCTGGTGTGTGGGTTAATAAATTCAGGAGACTCAAATTATGTGAGGGAAATAAGGCAGGTAAATTGCTGGCATCATACCTCAAACACAAACAGAAACAATTTACCATTTCCTCGATTAGGGACTCCAAGAACATCAACCAAGCAAAACGAGATATTAAGTACATTCTAAAACTTCTATGAGGATCTATACAAAAATAAACAAATGATAGACCTTGAGAGCTGCACTAAACACCTAGAGTCATTGATTCTACCAAAACTAACAGAAACAGATAGGTCAGCGCTAGGGACCCCCATTTCTGAAAACGAACTCTCGATCTCCATTAAATCCTTCAAAAACAATAAAGCCCCAGGCCCAGACGGCTTTTCTGCCTACTTTTACAAAGAATTTGATAAGTCACTAAAGCCCACCTTACTAAAACTATTCAACTCTATAGCTAAAGAGGCTGCGTATCCGAATCAAGGGGTGAAACTAATATCATTGTCATTCCCAAAGAAGGAAAAGACCCTGTTCTAACAAAAAGATATAGACCAATCTCACTTATCAACTTGGACTGCAAGCTCTATGCAAAAACCCTGGCCAACAGACTAAATGCGATCCTTCCAAAACTGATCAGTAACTCGCAGGTGGGGTTTCTTAAATATCGCATGTCTAACGTCACATCCTGGAATAAGATAAGATAACGCCCGTCCCCTCTGTTGCCATTACCCTGAATGCAGAAAAGGCATACGACAGGGTATCATGGTCATTCTTAAAACAATGCATGTAATCTTTTAATCTTGGTGAGGCATATATCAACATAGTTCTTGCATTATACTCTCGCCCTACCGCCCGAAGCTATTAATGGATCCATGTCGGAATCCTTTTATTTAGAACAGGGCACCAGGCAGGGCTGCCCTCTCTCTCCTGCACTGCTTCTTTTAGCCCTAGAACCAATAATCACGGATATAAAAAATAATGACGGCATAAGTGGAGTGTCATTCAGAGAAACCAAAGTGAAGCTGGCTGCTTACGCAGATGACATCCTGGTGGTTACAGAAAATCCGAGTGATTCCATTAAGGCACTCATGTCCACCATAGAAAGATACTCTAGTCATTCCGGTTACAAATTAAACCGCGACAAGTCCGAAGTCAAACCCCTGAACATCCTTGGTACCCGTGATAAGTGTTAGGTGACTCTGGCCTAGCTTGGCAACCTGAATACATTAAGTATTTAGGGATTGAATTTGGCAGTACAATTCTAGAGACGCTCCAGCGTAACAAAGCAAACACCTTAGAGAATATTAAGAATCTTCTTGATGCATGGTCCCCCAAATTCATAACATGGTGGGGTAGGATTGAGGCCATCAAAATGATGATCTCTCCTATAGTTAACTACTAAATTACTATGCTCCCCCTCATTCTAACTGAGGACTTCCACCCTAAACTCGACACCCTACTCTCCAAATCCCTATGGAAAGGGAAGAAAGCGAGAATTAGCATGAAAAAAACTCAGACTAGATAAATCACCTGGCGGGGGGGGGTATCAACCTCGGCGACTTCAAACTTTACCAGACAGCTTTTTTAGCTAAACAAGGCTCATACTGGCTAGTGCCATCAGAAGATTACACACCTGTAAGGCTGGACATTGAGAAATCAATTCTCAAGAATCTTTCCCCAGCGGCCCTTCTGACCGCAAATCCTACGGTGGTCACCTGCTCAAAGCCCTTATTCAAGAACACAAAATCTACCCTATTGAAGATTGATAAACTACTAGACATCAGCATCAAACGCTCCAATCTTGAATCACTTTGGAACAATCATAAAATACTTTATAAAGGGACCCCTCTGCCCAACGAAACCTGGGTTAACAAGGGTATATTTTTCCCCAGCAACTCTTCAACGGTGCCTACCCTCTTTCGTTCAAAGAAGTACAAGATAAATACAATCTGGACCCAATTGAATTCTATAACTTTTTAAAAATAAAATCAGCATTAAATAAAGCAAAACTATCTCTCCTCTCCCCTTCCCTACCGAACTATCTATTAAAAGTACATGGATTGGTCATCAGGTCTCCTGGTTATACAAACTAATACGCCCTCAACAGTCTACCCTCAATAAGAAGCTGATTGTCTTCTGGGAATCGCAGTCCTCCTCCCCGATCTCGGAGCTGGATTAGACCAAAACTTGGATCTCAACATTGAGAAACAAAGTCTGCCCGGTACTATCTCAAACAAAGTATTTGCTATTGCATAAGGACTACTGGACACCAGCCAGACTCCATTCACACAAAATTAGGGAGACCCCATCTGTTGGAATTGTAATGATAAAAGTGGTGATCTAGAACATTTACTACTCCAGTGCGATTATGTGATACCCTTCTGGGATTAGGTCTTCAAATTCATATCTAATCTCTTCTCATACTCCCCTAGTAGAGATCTATCGTCTCTAGTTTTTGGTTTCCTAAGAGCAGAATCTCTGAATGAAAAAGATATGACACTCCTAGACCTACTCCTAATAGCTGCTGTTAAGATTATACTCAACAATTGGAAAGACACACGCAAAGCCTCCTTTAATTGCTGGTTAAACTGGGTCACCAACCTAAGAGGGGCCAATAACGTAACTCTCCAGAAATCTTCTACCAGACACATGTGGGACACTCTAGACCTATACCTTAGCTCACACAAACCGCCTTGAATTCACACCAAACTTGCTACACCAATTCATCCCACAAGATCTGTCTACTACATCAGGACCCATTAACTAAGACGGGTACCTCAGTCACCCGCTCCCTATGCTACTACTCTTCATGCTGCACTCTTGTTCACACCTCTTGTCAAAATTAACACGATCAGTCGCCTGCAGGCAACTTCACTTGACACTAATAATGTTTAAAATGTATTAAATTGTGATTTATAACTATATCAATTTGCAAATGGATGTCATCTGCTTTACCATTGTAATTATTATTTACTCCTGTGTTTAATTCTGTATCTATTTTCCGTATGTCCTTTATTTGATATATTGAATGTAATGTTGCATCTGGAAACAACCAATAAAAACTTGTTTGAAATGAAAACTTGGGAAGCATAAACAAGGAATGACAGCTTTTGTTCTCTGCGGCATTCGAGTCAGTCAAAATATTCTGTTCTTCAGTGAACGAAAGCTGAATGCCTGGCCTCCTCCCCCGTGACATCCCAGGCCGTGATGATAGGTCCCTGAGCAGTTGATGACAATGTTTTTGACTACAAGGATCTCTTGCCGGCTTTAGCATCCTCCCTTGCCCTGCTGAAAGATTTTGAGAACCAGAAATGTTATAAAGTCCTAAAGTAAAACCATTGACCAGTGTTACCCAATAGGTTTACCCAACCTCTGTCGAGGTTGACCTGAGATTGTACTTAGGCCCTGGTCTCCTAAAAACATTGACTTTGAATGACTCTTTATTGTTTCTAGGCCCTTTTTGCCGTAAAGCTTCAACAGTCCATAACTCCAGCTCTACTCATCCATTTTAGCCTTGTTAATTTGTTTATTAAATATTTCTTGATTTTTTTTAGATTGGTTTGGGAGTTTTACTGTGTTCTGTTCTTAACTTTAATATTTTTTGGTGCTGCTTGAACTTAACACTCATTTCTTTGGGCAGTGGCCTGTTGTTTGTGCCATTGCTGGCAGGGGCTACGCAGAGTTTCTCATTGAAATGTCTTGTGACCTAATCATTTGTTCTTTATTAAGTTGCAAAAGGTATCACCCTCCCAAATTATTAACTCGGCTGCTTATAGGTTTCATTGCTGATCACCTTTTCATTGGTGTCTTATGCCATTTCCCCAGGTTTTGGCACACACAAAGCACATGTTGACTATGTGTGTCATAAAAGAAAAAAAGATTTATTCAGTTAAAGAAGGCATCACAAATATATTTGATGTTTCATTCGTATCATTACTTAACAGACCTCGAAACAACGTATCTCTATTTTGGGCTCAAGTCATCCTTGTGGCTTCGGATTAGGCAGGGAGAATTTATTATCCCGGACTTCTGTGCTTGAGCATATGTCCTTTAATCAGGTTTCCTCTCCAGGATGACCTACTTTTTTAGCAACGGGGCAGGGTTCTGCACCCGGGCCTTTGCAGCCTCCACCTTCAAACGTGGTGATTAAGTGGGAACCGCTGAATTCCTTTGACCTCCTCCCCAGAGGTTATTGATGTCAACTTGGCAGCTAGGCCTCTCTTGATGAAAACTGTATACACCTGTGATTGGGACAAATTTGTGGTTGGATGCAGCACTCTCCAGGTTGACCGTCTCCAAGCTAAACTGTGTGATGTTTTGTGATTTGTTCTGTCTCTAGGCCAGCAACAAGTTGCCCTGGGTACAGTTAGGGGTTATCCTCCCTCTTAGCCTTCTGAAGGTTGACTGATTAGGCCTCCTTGTTTAAGTCGCTGGTTGTAATGGCAATTCTAGAAAGACTTCAACACGTTTCGCCCTTCTTCCTTTGTCAAACCCCAATGGGACCTCAATCTTTTCCCTACATGCTTAATGTGTAGTCCAGTAGAGCTGCTCCACAGCTGTCCTTTATGGCTTCTAACTATTAAAACTGTGTTCCTGATTATCATCACTTCTGCATGGCCTATCAATGAGCTTCAGTCTCTGTGTTCAACCAAAATACACCACCTTCTTCATCTATAAGCTGGTTCTGTAAACTATAGCCTCCTTTCTACCGTAAGTTGTGCGCTATTCAACGTCGGTCAAACCTTCACCCTGCTGGCATTCTATGCTCCACCTCACCCCTCTGAGGACTGCACCGCTTGGACCCCAACATGGTGCTCAGTTTCTACATTGTTCTCTCTAAAGACCTCCAAGTGGACGATTAGCTCTTTGTGGGGGTTTGGCGGAGCAAAAAAGTGTTAGGCTGTTCAGAAGTGTATAGTCTCGCTCTGGAGCATGCTCTGCATTAAGATCTACTATGTTTTGGCAAAGAAGCAACTTCCAGAAGGCGTGAGTGCCCTCTCCACCAGGGCCAAAGCTGCTACCACTGCATTAGCATGTGGATTCCCTGTCCTAGACATCTGCCAGGCAGCTATATGGGAGTCCCTCCATATGCTCACAAAGCACTAATGTCTGGACAGTCCGGTTTGCCAAGAGGGGCATTTTGTCCTCATGCTCCTGCAGGACTTTCTGGTTTGAGTCTACTCACAGACCCACCTCCAAACAGGTACTGCTTTATCTGTTTACAAGGTGAGGTATCAGCGGCTAGAAGTCTCTATCAAAAGAACAAGTTACTTAACTTTTGTGAAACTCTTTCTTTTTTTTTTTTTTTTTTTTTTAAAATATATTTTTATTGCAGGAATCAGTAAAACAATACAGTAACGACCAGCATCGTATTATAAACAACTTATACAAGATATAGCCCACCGACCCCCTTCCATAACGTTGCTATACAGCCAATCAGCCCATACCCCTGGGGTTGGGCGGCAAATGCAGCTGGGGTCAGTAGGATGCTGGACTGGTCCGAATAACACACTGTCCGTCATCTGCTTTTCTAAACAAACCCCAAACCCCAAAAAGAAACCCCCCCCTCAAAATTCCCAGTTACTGTGAAACCCCCCCCCCCCCCCCCCCCCCCCCCCCACCATCAGCGCCAGGGAGCTCATCAACATAGGATCCACTGCTTGACCCACGGGGAAGGTAATAGTGCTGTCAATGCTAATGTTTAACGGGACTCGGGTCGAGTTGCTTCTTCACTTTCGGAGTCGCTGGGGGTACAATAATCTCTGAGGGCCTGCACCAGCGTTTCCCATTCTAACGCGGCCTCCTGCGCCTTCTCATTGCCCTGCCTCCAAGCAGCGCGCTCTCACCCGCCGCCCATTTCAAAAGCTCACTGTGCCATCTGCTGCCTGTAGGACCAGCTCGTGCCTTCCAGTTCCTGGTCACCTCTCGCTTAGCAAGTAGGAGCCCCAGGTCGATAAATTTACTGGTGATTTTATTCCGGGGGGTATGGGGGAACCAGTGCAATAGCCCTACCGCCACATCAAATGATAAGTGCCTCCCCGTCACCTCTTCCAAAGTCGCCGCCACCTCCTGCCAGTAGGACGTCAGTCCTGGACAGGCCCATAGCATGTGTAGGAGGTCCGCCTCCTGAGCCGGGCACCTAGGGCATTCCGCCGAAGCCGTGGCAAAATAACGCCTGATCTTTACCGGGGTCAGGTACGCCCTATGGAGAACATAATAGTGGACCAGTTGGAAACGGGCGCTACGTGTACCCTTCCAGGCACGCCTCACCAGCTGGGACCAGGTCGTCTCCGGGATTTCCCTACCAATGTCCTCTTCCCAGCGGGACTTCAGTGTGGCGAGAGGAACCAACCCCTCGGCAATCAACCTGCCGTAGAGGCAAGTGACCGCCTTCACCGTGCCCGCCGACATCATTACGTACTGGCACACCTGAGACAATTGAGGTTCCTCTAGCCCGTTTTGCCAGTGCGCCTGGATCGCTCGCACAATGGCCGAGTGCAGCAGAAAGTCGCCCCGGGGATCCCAAAGCGGTCAATGAGATCTTGAAAGGACAGGAGCGCTCCGTCCTCGTACAGGTCCCCGACGAGCTGTAAACCGGAATCCTCCCAGTCCGCCAGTCGTGACCAATCTCCTCCGTGGGGGAGGGCCGTCAGCATCCCCAATGGTATTTCAGGCGCATATGGCGTCCGTAGGCGACCTCTGTTATGAGCCCGATTCCAACAGAGTCGGATAGTCCGCTCCTCCATCGACAGGTCCCGTAGGACTAAGCGCTGTCGCAGCGCGATAAAGGAGAGGACGTGCCTGGCCATACCCGTCCCTCTACCGTCCTCCGGGCCTCTGAATTCTCTGGCTATCTCCTGGGTGTAGGTCTGGAGCTGCGCCGCTAGGTAATACTTCTCGAAGTCCGGCACAGCGAGCCCCCCCTCGTCCTTCGGCCTCATCAGGGTATTGAGGGCCACCCGCCGCCGGCCCGTTCCCCAAAGGAACCCGACCACCATAGAACGCAAGCGACGTAACGTAGCCGGTGGGACCCAGATCGGCAAAGTCCGAAAGTAATACAATAGTCGGGGGAGCGCCACCATTTTGAGCAGGGCGATGCGTCCCGCCACGGAGAGCGGCAGCGTGGCCCAAAAGTCCATGCTACCTCGGAGTGCTCGTATGCAACGGGCAATGTTTCCATCTAGGAGGTCGGGTTGGTCGTGGTACACAAATACCCCAAGGTATTTAAAGCAGTCGGGCTCCCATCTGATCTCCTTACTTAGCGCAGGAGTGGGGGTACCCCTACGCATCGGGAAGAGGCAGGTCTTAGACCAATTCACTTGGAGGCCTGAGACCGCTCCGAACTCCGTTAGCGCTAATTCCGCTCCCCGTAATGCGTCGACCGGATCCTCCAGGAAGAGCAACAGGTCGTCCGCATAGAGCGAGACGTAATGTGGGCCCGCCGCTGTCCATAAGCCCGTATAGTGGGCTCCCGAGCGAAGATGCATCGCTAGTGGCTCCACCGCTAGAGCAAAAAGAAGCGGGGATAAGGAGCACCCTTGCCGCGTGCCACGCTCCACCGGATATCGCGATGAAATCAAAGGGCCCGATCTAACCCTGGCCGAAGCGGAAGCGTAGAGGACTGCTGTCCATTTGACAAATCCCTCCCCGAGGCCGAATTTCCGTAATACCGTGCATAGGTAGTCCCACTCCAGGCTATCAAAAGCCTTCTCCAGGTCCACCGACAAGACTACCGGGGACGGGGCATCCACGAATGGTTCCCCAAGCAAGCGGAACAACCTTCGGATGTTCATAGTCGTATTTCGCCGTGGGATGAAACCGGCTTGGTCTTCATGCACTAGGGAACTCATATGTCCCAGCAGCCTCGAGGCCAGGATGCTGCTCAATATTTTGTAGTCCACCGTCAGCATTGAAAGGGGACGGTAGGACCCCGGGTCAGACGAGTCTCGGCCTGGTTTGAGGAGAGGAACCACCAACGCCTCACACATCGAGCCAGGGAGACGACCCAACCTCTTCGCCTCCCTGTAGACCACCAGTAATCGAGGGGCCAAGAGGTCAGCGTAAGCTGCATAGAACTCCACCGGAAGGCCATCTAGGCCCGGGGTCTTGTTCCTCGCCATCCGTTTGATGGCCCCGCGGATCTCCCCCAAGTCGATGTCAGAACCCAGGGTTTCCGCCACTTCCTGTCCTACTGTGCGGAGTTCCAGTGGGCTAAGATAGTTATCAAGCCGGTCTGGGTCACGTGCGGAGCGACTGCGGTATAAACTTTCGTAGTAATGCCGGAAGCAACTAAGAATCTCCGGTTGGGTGCACACCTCGGTCCCATCCGCCCTACGCATATTTGTCATCGTTTGGGACTGGCGCGTAGGGTTGGCCAACCACGCCAGTAACGCGCTCGACCTGTCGCCCTCCGCAATAGACCGGACCGTATAGGCCTTATAATCGAAACAGCGGAGCCGTTCGACCTCCACCGCTACCTTCTCCCTCGCCTCTACCGTTTGTGTTTGCAATTCCGGGTGTCCGGGGCGGCTAATTTCGAGCTCGCGGAGCGCTCGGTCCGCTGTGTCTAAGTCAGCCAGGATAACACGCCGCATGCCCACCTTCTTAGAGATACAGTAGCCCCTCACCACCACCTTGAAAGCGTCCCATTCGAACGCCCTAGTACTCGCGGAGCCGCCGTTGGACGCAAAATAATCCGTGATTCTCTCCCCTAGGTCCGCCTTGAAGACACTGTCCTCGAGGATCTCGGGGCGCATCTTCCAGGTGGGTACTGCCGGCGTCCCAGGGAACCAACGAATGTCCAGTAGGAGGGGGTTATGGTCCGAGATGGTCCGCGATAAGTACTCCGATCGGACCGCTGCCGAAACTAATTCGGACGAACCAAGAAAGCCATCTAGTCTGACATGCAGCTCATGAAGGCTCGAAAAGTATGAATAATCTCTAGACGCGGGGTGATGCGCCCTCCAAATGTCCGTCAAACCCCAGCGGGTCTGCCAATCTTGACGGCCCTTAGCCGTCCGCCGGACCGGGGAATCGGGGAGCGGGGGATGCGAGCGGTCCATGTCTACATCCACTACGGAGTTAAAGTCTCCCCCCAGCAGGAGGGGCCCGGCGAAAAAGTGGGCCAGCGAGCCCGATAACCTGGAAAGGAAGGCAGTCTGGTCCACATTAGGAGCATACACACAGCAAACGTTCAGGTCCCTCCCTCCTAGCGTGCCTGATATGGCCACGAAACGCCCCTCTGGGTCCAACACTGTCCTCGTGACCTGGAAGGGGACTCCTGCCCTAATCCATATTAGCGCCCCCCTGGCATAAGCAGAGTACGCCGTGGAAAAGACCTGCCCTCGCCACCTACGCTGAAGCGCCGCCCCTTCCGCCTTGTTCAGATGCGTTTCCTGCAGCAGCGCCATTTGCACTCCCCTACGCACTAAATAAGCATGGACCTTGTGACGCCTGGACATAGTGTGAAGCCCCCTCACGTTCCAAGTAATACATTTCAAGTTAGCAACATCAGCCATTGTCCCAAAGTGTTCTTGCACAGTCTCCCCGTTCGGGTCCCCACAAAGAAAAGGCATCAATCCTCCCAGCGCTGACGGCGGCCATTTTCCCCAACCAAAACCAAACCACCCAAAAACCAACAAAGCCCCCCCCCAACCACCCCAGAACAGGACCCAAACTGCACCATCTAGATCCCATCCAAACCTCTGCGGAGATCAACCCCAAAATCCCCACTAGTCCTACGGTCGCCACCGTAGGAAGGCCTTATGGGCCAGGTGCGGGCTGAGCGGAGGCAGTGGGCCCTCGTCGCCCAGGCTACCAGGACTATAGTAAGCCCCCCCCTGTGTCAAAACCTTCCGGGGCAAGAGCAGAAGCCCCCCAACCCTCCCTCCTTCGTTGTCAGCAATAAAGAACGGCAACCGCCTCCCCCCTGCCGGGCCCCCACCCAAAACAAGGCAGCATATCCCGTTACCCTTGTCCGTCCAAAAGGTCCTCCACCGATTTCGGTGTGATCACCGGTGTATGGGTACTGTCTGCCACTGAGTCTTCCGAGTCCGATGGTGCCCCCTGAGCACCCGGGTTTTCTTCCTCCTCCTCGATGACTTCGCCTCTTGCTCCCGACAGTTCCGACAGAACTTCCAACACTCCCCTCCGCTCCGATGATGTCTCCGCAGTCGAGGGCCCTCCCGTGCGGCCGCGGCGGTTCCTGACCCTCTTAGATCGCCTCCTTTGTTCCGGCTCCTCCGCCTGATGGGTCGAGGCGCTATAACCATCTTTCCCTGTCCGGTACAGTTCGAGCCAGTCACAGACCTCCTCCGGGGTGTCGAAGAACTGGGTTTTGTCGTCGACAATGACTCGGAGCCTTGCGGGAAATAGGAGTGAATATTGGATGCCCTCACTCCTGAGTTCACGCTTAACCGCCAGGAAGGAGAACCGCTTGCGCTGCGTCTCGTAGGTGTAGTCAGGGAAGATATTCACCTGACTGTTTGCAACCTGGAACGGGCCATTGTGCCTGGCGGCATTTAGGATCAGGTCTCTGTCCCGGAAATGTAGCAACCGCGCCACCACTGGCCTTGGGGCTCGTCCCTGCTGTGGGGGCCGTGCTGGGACTCTGTGGGCCCGTTCTAGAGTGTAAAAGGAGGACAGGCCCTCCGGGACCACCGTGTCTCGGAGCCAGGTCTCCAAGTATCGCACCATATCGCCATCCTCGATTTTTTCCGGCAGGCCCACCACCCGAATGTTATTCCTCCTGTTGCGGCCTTCCGCATCCTCCGCCCTCCGTTCGAGGGTCTCGATTCGGGACATGGCATCCTTGATCGTCGCAGCCAGGGTTCTCTGCGCCGGTTCTAAAGTCTTCACCGTGCCCTCCACCTCCTTGACCCGGTCTGAGAGTTTACCATGGTCTGCCCTAAGGAGGCCCAGGCCGGTCGCCACCTGGGCAATGTCCTGTTGGAGGGCCGACCGAGTTGCCTCTATCGCTTCCAGTACACGGTCGAATTGTTGCTGGAGTGGTGCGCCACCAGGTCGTTTAGGGTCTCCATGCTCTTCCTTGGCCTGGGCTTCAGAGTCTGAGGTCTGGCTGGATCCCTTGGCTCCTTTAGGTTTCCCCATGCTGCCAGGGGCTCTCCGCGAGGGTCCCGGAGTAGGCGTCTCCGTGTACAAGTGTCCAGCACGACCTTCCCGGGATTTCGTTCTCAAGTCTGGTATGGGCGATCTCCTTCTCCAGAGCCTGTGGAGACTCCGCCGCTTCACTCACGCCACCGCCACGGCGTCCGAGGGCACCGATAAGAGGGCGGAGACAACCGTCGCCGAGTCGGGCAGGCCCGTTCACCCACTATAGCTCCGGGGCGAGGGCCACCAACTCCCTCGGTTGACCTGTGGCGCCAGAGTGTCGCGCCACCCATGTAGTTGGGCTGGCCAGGAAATCGTAGCTAGTTGCGGAGTCGCGGTGCAGACCACCGCCTGGAACAGAGGGCACCCGCGCCCGGTGCCCTCTAGTGCGTGGGCACCCGCCCGGTCGTCTAATCGAGTATGAACCCGTTGTAGAAGGTCCGAACCTGCCAATGTCCAATGTCTAAAACAACAGAGGATGGTGAAGCCGGATGCCAGGCGACACCCGCGAGACCTCTTCAACTCCGTAGTTTCGATCAAGGGGACAAAGGGGTCCGGGCGCCATGTTGGGTCGCACTCCGCAACTCCGCAAACTTCGGCATTTCTTCGAAGCCACCCCCGTCCAAACTCCACCAAGGCCCCCGGCAGGGTGTCGTCGCCTCGCACAACCGAATGCGGGGTCTGGGGCGCCCCTCAGCCTCCGATGTTCAGGATAATTTCGGGCTTAGTCCCGGAGCCGAGCTCTCAGGCGACCATCGCCATCGGCGCCCAAGCCACGCCCCCCTTGTGAAACTCTTTCTGGTAGAGATTCTATCTAGTTGCTGGTTCCTCACAGAACCTCCCATCCTCCCTGTTCTGTAAGTGAATGCTACCTCTTAATAAGATCCCAAATCTTAGAATTTGCACACTGATATACCAGTTTACTTTTAAGGCTCTATGTATGGATGCGCGGACAGTTTTGAAAGCAACTGACATAAGTGCGCAAGTGGTACATTTATAGACTCAGTACATTACTTCCAGAGTGGACCTCCGTCAGTGTGGAACCACACTGTGTCACCTTCCGACATGCAGTAGTATTGCAAAAATAGTCTCTGTATCCATTCTGCTGCCTGGTGAATGTCCACAAGGTGAGTAATCTGCAGCTAGATAGAGTCTCTACCAAAACAAGCATAACCGAAGGTAAGTAACTTGTTTCTTAATCAGAAAGAAAAGCTTAATTTACTTGTTATTCCGAATGACTAACAAACGCTAGTAATGGGGATATACTAGAATGCTTCAGGATCTCCTGAATGACCACAATTTTTGGGATGTTTTGCTAAATGGCCCACCTCATGGATAGGACTTATACCTGCCTTTGCTCCACATTCTGAACTTATGGTTTCTAGTCTTCTAGTCGTCTACTCACGGATGTCTCTTACTGTAAGAGACTGGAAGGCGGAGTTCCAAGCCATTCCCCGGTCATACTAGGCTTGGATAGTGGCCACGTTACTCCTCCATTGAAATCCAGCATGTGTCTTTTTCCAAATGCAAACTCAAGTCTCCACTCAAAAAATTACTGTTACCGTATTTTCTGGCGTATAAGATGACTTTTTAACCCTTGAAAATCTTTTCAAAAGTTGGGGGTCGTCTTATACGCCGGGGTCATTTTTTAAGCAAGCAAATATAGCCCAAACCCTATATTTTAAAAGGAAAAGTAGGGGGTCGTCTTATACGCCCAGTCGTCTTATACGCCAGAAAATACAGTAAGTCTCACATTAGACTTACCTTGATGAGAACGACGGTTTGATCTACTCGTTCCAAACTTTGTGGGCCTCAAAGAAAGGATCTTTCAGTGTTTTGCTAATGCATAACTCAACCGCCAAAAGAAAATCAACTTCTTTGGAACACACAATTGCTAATTTGACCAAGCAGTATTATGAATCCTTAACTACCCAACTGATGTAGGACATTGACAAGGAAATATATATATGGCCTCAATTTTTATTCATGTCTGATGCAGAGCTTGCTCTGTTCCATGTATAAATGGAGCTATTATGAACATGAGTAGAAAGCAGAACTCCTTCCAACTGTTTTGCTGAAAGAGAGGGAGGCCTATTATTCTATTGGCAATTGATCAGGGCTAGCTATGTACTTATACCTTAAAATTGAAAATGCTTTTCCACATTCTTCAGTGGCTAGTACCAAGCCAACCACTTTGACTCTAAGGCTGCAGAAGACCTATTCTTATGTCACCTTGGAATGCCCAACGTCTCTCATGAAGAGGGGTTTTTGCTAAAGGGTGAGACCCCCTATATAAGATACTGTCTCTTATAGCGGCTTCCCATTCAACAAATCACCAGGCGAGAGTGGATTTTCTGAGAAAGTTTTCGAATAAGCAAACCTTGCCAGACTAAGGGCCTGATTACCATCTTGGCGGACAGGGTTACTCCATCACAAACATGACAGATATCCCGTCTGCCAAATTACAATTCCACTATGTGCTATAGAACTTGTAATACGACGGACGGGATATCTGGCATGTTTGTGACAGAGTATCCCATCCATCAAGATCATAGTCAGTACCTAAGACACTGCGTACAACCTTCAAAGATGCAGTGACCTTCAGCTCTGTGAAATCGATCTCCAACAAAGCTCTGATAATAACCATTTGTAACTTAGGAAAACACCCACTGAGATGTGTCAATTATTGATCGAAAAGACTGATAAGCATCCATGTTAATGTTAATGTTATAGACATTTCTAGAGCACGACAGCTACCCGAAGGTGTCCTGGCACTGTATTTGATGTCCTTTCAGTGACCTAAACGCGGTGTAGTGTAGTTCCTATACCCCTTATCGGCTTTGCGCATTGGAATAATATACCCAATAGATTTGCATAGGACTGAGGTCAGGATGTCTCTATCGAGTACATTAAACCTAATTACTTGTGTGTGCCAGCTAGCTCAGAGGTCACTAGAAACTTCTCAAATGAACAAGAAGGGATTAGTCTCTGATAATTGTGGGTTTATATAGCGCTAGAATCGACTCCCGGAGGAGTATCTCCGCGCTTCGACCGCTGGGGAACCCGTCCTGGCTCACCCTGAGAGATGGTCCCTAATGGGTATCTCTAAGGTGCGACCAAGCATCCCCGGCGGTCTGGGGGGGCCGTTATGAAGATGAGGCAAGCTAATGCCCAGAGTTGCTGAGTGTGGTCCCTGACTGGAGTAGGCACCGAGGCGAGAATTATCGAGCCCGCTGACCCTGGTCCACGACCCTGCCGCGTCGGGAATCGAACCCTGGTCCCGGGCCGTCCTCTGCTTACGGGTCTGCCGCCTCTAACCAGTGAGCCACACCACTCCACTAACCGCATAAACTTGACAACTTTGTTTCCTGTAGAATGGGAACAGTTGTCAGAATCGTGAAAGCAATAGAAAACAGTTTCACTCAGTCCATCGTGCATGCTTCGTTTCTACAGAGTTACACGAAATAGGTAGACGGGCATTTCAATAAAAAGGGTTTCTTGAACAATCTAATTTCTCGTGCAAAAAATATGAACTGCTACAATCGTAAGACAGAATGCGAAGTATAATACGTACAGTGTTAGCAGTAAGATGAGATAATACTGCAATAGCATGGTTTGTAGCTATGACATATATCTATAAAATACATACATAAATAACACAGGCTAAAATGTGAATACTCGTCTGGTGCTTCTAAATAGTTCTGCCCCAGTGTACCTAACCTAAGTGTAGTACGAGGTAAGAAGTAGGTGCTGTTTTCTATAGTCTAGTTTTGCTATAGTTAGTATTTGCCAAGAGCCCCTCTAGGTTCAAGTCTGCTCCATACCTTAGAATGAGAGAGGTTGGAATCTCTTTCCGGGTCTCGATCTCTAACACCCCGCAAGGGGAGTCAGAAACACTGGAGCTGGATTCTCTGCGAGGAGGATGACAGCGTCTGGTCAGTGTGTCAGGCGGGGACTCTAATTCCTTCCGAACTTGCAGTGGCGAGCCTTTTCGAGCTGTGCAGCCGAGACGTGGTTTGTCATGGCAAGTGAAGGCATATGTATACCTTGAAGGTGTTTAGGAATGCCAGCATTGACGTAAAAGTCGGGCGAAGGAACGTTATGAATGAACCCATAAGGAATGGATGTTCATGCATAATAAATGAGTTCTTGGAGGAATCAATAATCCAAGCAGGGGAAGCCAGTCTGGCTTTCCAAGAACTCATTGTGACGTGGATGGACGTATGTAGGTGACCATGCCTGTATTTGATTAGCATGGGTAATGCCTAAATAAGGTTTGTATTTCTATGCCTAAATAAGGGCAATGAGAATTGTGCCTATATAAATAAGGTCATAAATTGGGAAACCTATATACAGTGTCTAAATCGACACACAACACCCACTCCAGTTTCGTATGAACAGCATTACTAAATTCTAAACATGCTAAACATATCTACAATAAAGTTTCACAGAAGTTGCTAAAAATATGTCTAAAACACATTGTAAAATGCATTAAAATCGTTGCTATACATGAAATGCAATGGTGCTGTACATATCAAAGCAATGATTCATTCTAAGCATATGGTAACATTAGAATGCTAAATGAATGAACCTATACATATTTTATAAAATGGCTCGTAAATACAGAAAAAAAAGGTCCGAAACCATTTCATGTCAGGTTACATAAATCAATTATTATTGCCAGTGTGACATATTGTCTCTGGAAGTTTTTTAAAGAATTCTGTTCTCTATGAATAGTTCTACTATAATAAGCAGATTACTGTGCCATAAAAAAGAAAAAAGAAAATTTCGAAAAAAAATAAATTATCATAGGAAAAAAGTTCCAAAGTTAGTTTCTTTTTTGAAAAATGAAGGCTAAATTTAGAGTTTCTCGGTACACTCTGTGCTAAATCAAAAGTCAGTCTGTGGGCTTGGAGAAAAAATAAAATCTTCTCTTTCTGTAGACAAAAAAGTTGTCTACCGTTGTAGGTGATAGTTGGAATACCTTGTTTAGAAGATTAACCACACATAGATGTGAACCATTGCCTTCAGCATTGGGAGCGTCAGCAATGTTCGTTTCCGATGTTGCCTGCATGCCTGTAGTTTCCTCTCGTACATCAGCAGTAGCAATTTGCGTCTGTGAGATCTCAATGAATGCCAACATCAGGATTGGTAACTGCTGGGGACAACACACAGCATGGGCCGTTACCGGGTCCAGCAGAGTATCTACATCCGTAGGCATGACTGATGGGAGTGTTAGACCGATGTCTAGCACGTATTCTTCACTGCAAAGCAGGCAGCCTAGAACAGGTAAGATGCAATATTGCCAGATAGGTCTGAATGACAGAAACCATGTGGTATTTAATTCTCGTAGACGAGGTAATCCCAAAATTTGGACGATGCGCTCACAACACTTCATCTCCAGTAGAACTTTCTTTATGGTGCTTGGAGTGACGCTGGTGATTTGGCTTGCCATATCGGAACAATAGGAATAAAAACAGGATCCCTGCAACGAGTGATAAAAGTAGCAGCAGTCCGCCAAACACAGAGTGCATGAAGTTTGGAATGATTCCGAGGACTGCTTGAAAAGGTGCTAAGAGTCCTGAACACCCGTTCCTAAATACATGTACAATACCACTCGTATAAGACATGATACATCCCAGCATTTCTGAGAAATGTATAGGCAGTTTGTATTCAAAAGGGCATGTATCTCGGCTGAAGTCCTTGCGACTTGTAGATCATAGGTTTCTTTGGCCGAGGTCAGAGGCACGGTTTGTTGCAAAAGAATGGCTTTCATTCTGCTTAGAGTATCAATTCGTATAAAATATATGTTCAGTGAAGGCCATAGTGGCGACTCCCAGGCTATCTCTATTTGGGGGAACAAGACATGCGTACAGCAAATGATCCTGGATGTAACTGTTACTAGATATGGGATGCCTGACAACATGCCACAGCAGCTGTGATCATTCAGCATAATGTAACTTCCATTCGAAAGCTGGCCAAAAATTGGATTAATCACTGCAGCTGGTGAACCTTGCAGGTGACAGGATATGTTTGTAGTGGAACTGTTACAGGCCCGTGTAAGTTAATACCCTGACAAAGGAGAGAACCGATTAGTGCGTTTTCAGTTTGTACAGCTAAGAAACACTTCACTCCCCCCGCTCCAACATCTGTGTGTGTAAGTTAAATCTCAGGATGTCTTGATGTATTCTTTACCCAACCTTTCATATTTGCCTGCTGGTATATGTTTTAGGCCATACTGAAAATGGAAAGTTGTAACAGGTAGAGTGATTTTACCATGTCTGAGCCACTCAGTAGCTGTTTTTTCTGCCACAGTTAATGGTAACTATTCCAGTTTTTCAGTGCTCAGCACCGTATAGTCTGCTCCCCTTTGTACCAGTTTGATCTGTTTATCAGTGAGATTGAATTCTGAAAACAGTGACGTTGTGTTGATTAAACGCAAGGCACATAGCCTGCACGCAGGTTTTGTAGCATCCAGCCTAATAGCATGATAGAACATAATTGATTGAGACTGACCATGATGCATTAAGAAATGCTAAATCCGATGGTCTGTCTTTGAGAACACAGACGGGCTACGGTGGAGTTCCACGCCTCCACGTAGCACCTGATTGCCGTGCTGCTGCCCCTCCCCCACACGAGTTACACGATGGTGGAAGGCGTCGGCGTTTGTGCTCCGTAGAGGGAGTGAAAGCTACGGCGGTTTTTGGCGTTTAACAGGAGGCTGTCTTTCAGGTGCCCTGAGAAAAGAAATGATCGGCGGCTGGTATTGAGAAATGCAGCAAGGCTGTGGAAACCAGGCTGAGTTTCTCCCGTGGGGGCAGAGAATGCCGTTTTCACTGTGAGAGTCTGTTTGGAAACAAAAAAAAAACAGCTTCTGCGTTCTGAAGGGAGCCTGCACCGGCATCTGCAATTGTGAAAGTCGTGGTAGGTGCAGAGGAGACATGCTGTTTTCAGCAAAGTAAAAGCTGGTGTCTATGTGCACCATTTGAATTCTTTTTTTTTTTTCCTTTTTTTTAAACAAGTGTCGTGGATATTTGATGGGAATCCTCAGTGACTTTGCTTTTTTATAAAAACCGTCTTGGCTCGAGTTGTGGAACTGGGATGAATTAGGATCAAATCTTCACGCCACATAATTGAGGATAGTCAGGATAGTGAACGGCGGTTCACACCAGCTATTCCTATTTCCTAAAGGGACTGCATTTAATTTAAACATGCAAAGAAACGCCAGGAACTGCTCACAATCTATAAACTGTAAAGACTGTGAAGACTAAGGGAAACAGAGAAATAATGAAGTAACGCTTTGTCTGGTGTTAATAATTCGCAGTCGCAAGTTGCTAGTTGTCGCTGTAAAGGAACAGTGAAAAAACTTTTTCCCCTGTTTTGTGAAATTTAAAAAGAGCAGAGGAGCTCACTTTGAAGGAAAACAAAAGTCGAAAGTGATCAGGGCTAATCCGCTTGTATTTAAAAAATAAAAATAAATAAATAATAAAATAAAAGGGGAGTAAAAACTGTGGAAGCCTCTGCAATATCCATATAATACATAAACTATAACCTTTTGGGGAGTGTTCTTTAACCCGTGAAGAGCGGAGCTGCTGAGGGATTGAGCTACTGAGTCACTGCTGATATGGGGAAGATTCTAAATGCACGCAAAGCTAAGCAACGCCGACAGCAGGCAATAGAGGCTGAGGCTATGGCTAAATTAACAGATGGAGGCAATATAAAGGAGGTGGATTCAGTGCATTCATCGGACTGTTCAGAGACAGAGGATGGATTAACAGAGGATTTAGCACATTTGAATATGGAGGACAAACCTGCAGAGTTCCATAATGGTGATAGGTCTGATATCCTTGCCTCACCTCAACCTCAACCTCTTGCACAACCACCCCCTCCGCCCAAACAATTTCCTCTGTTCGTAAAGAAAACTCTTCCCGTGATCAATAATCCGATCTCTGAAACTGCTGTAAATGGGGCAGTAACCCAGGACCATCTAGTTTGTACAAGCGATCCAAGTCTAACTGTCAGCCCCTCTTTGAATTCAGCTTCATCTGCACAACATGCTTCGGCAGCATCTATCTCCACGTCTGACCTAAAGCAACCAACAATGGATTCACTGGATTCTGTGGCTTTGGAAAAAAAGGGTGCAGGGAGTTCAATTTCTCAATTCTCTTCTTTATCTAACAGTAATCTGGCGGAGGAGGTGGCAGGCTCCACAGCCCCTGTACTCGAGATGGATACAGAAACAGAAGGAGAGATGAAGATGTCTGTAAAAGACATGCTAAACTTAATATTAGACGAACTAAGAGAGATTAAGAGATCACAAAACGTGGAGCTGTCAGCTATCCATCAGAGGCTGGATAAAATGGACAAAATTGAAGAGCTAGTGTCCACCTTTCCAGCTCGTCTAACTGAGGCAGAGGAAAGGATTTCCTCTCTCGAGGATCAAATGGTGGCAGTAAAAAAAGAGACTGTAGACGTATCCAAAACATCTAGGGCTCTTGAGAATAAGCTGGATGATCTTGAGAATTATAATAGAAGATCCAACCTACGTATAGTGGGGGTCCCCGAAGGAATTGAGGGGTCAGATATGCTTCAATGGGTCTCTACATTTCTACAACAGGGGGTGATACCGGAACATAAAGGAGATTTAACGATCACCAGAGCTCATCGTGTTCCTGCATACCTCCCTACGAATTCAACGCTACCTCGGACTATTCTCATCAACTTTGCTGATGTTAGGGTAAAAGAGCAAATTCTAACTAGAGCAATTCGACAAAGACAGTTCCCGGTAAATGCCACAGTGAAATGCCGGATTTTTTCAGATATGTCTGCGGTGGCTGCAAGACGAAGGAAAGAATTTGTTAAAATTCTGCATCTTTTTAAAGCACATGGGGCACAAGCAATGATAGCTCAGCAGTCAAAACTTAGAGTGCTCTTCAAGGGTAAATTCTACATGCTATCGGATGTAGAGGCAGCACAAGAGCTATTGCATGGGATTCAAAATGGCTAATTTCGGACTTAAGATAGACTACTTGCATGAGATGTGGACTCTGTTTCTTTTTTTCTTTTTTTTTTCTTCTCTTTTTTTTTTTTTTTGGCAGTGGTTTCCACTAAGTGATTTATTTTGGTGCACTATGTTGGGGTGGGGGCAGGGCAGGACAGGAAGGTTGAAGAGGTGTATCAACACGACACCTCAAATGGAAGGGAGAGAATCCTGTGGTGTGCGTGGGAGGAGGGAGGAAGAGCAAGGACGTGCCACAGATGGAAGAAGAGGGGAGGGGGGAGGTCAGGGGGGAAAAATATTAAAAAATACAGGTCTTGGCAAAATTCTATTATTTTTATTTTTTCATTTTTTGGTCTGCTAGCTGAAGATAAAAGTATTCTGTTTATGGGCTTTGAACTTCTGCGTTTTGTTAAAAAAAAAGGGTATGTCAGGCAAAAAGGAGAGTAGTCTTTTTACAAAGCTTTTGTAAAAACTATCAGAATGGTTAGAAAAAGTATAAAAATCATTTTGTTTAATGTGAACGGCCTGAACAATAAAAAGAAAATGCGGGCAATAGAGAAATGGGTCTTAACTGAAAATCCTGCTGTTATTCTTATTCAAGAAACCCACATCCCTCTCTTAAAAGCTGACAATTTTTCCATGTTTAAAGGGTGGGCCTCGTATCGGGGGTTCTCCTTTTTTTCAGAGTCACAGAGGGGAGTAGCAATTTTTATTAATAAGAATTTGGAGATAGAGATTTTGCAATCAAAGGCTGAGAACCGGGGTCGATGGTGCTGGGCAACATGTATATTTAAGAATAGGCCCTCCCCTATCACATTTGTAAGCTTTTATGCCCCAGTCAATGATAATTCAGAAATTTATGAGGAAATGTTTCAGTCTCTTTTGTTGGTCGGAGGTGATATTGTGATTGGGGGGGACTTTAATACACGTATGGACCTCAAACTAGATTCCAGCACGGGTGGTAAAAAACAACCAAAACCTAAAACATTTAAGACAATTACGAATAATGTAAGAACTTTAGATCTTGTGGATCCGTGGCGAGTTATTAATCCCCATAAAAGAGAATATACTTGCTGGTCGGGAAGACATAGGTCATTTTCTCGTATTGATTTTTTTCTAGTCTCCTCAAACTTTAAGAATAGCTATCAAAGATTTCTACACAATGGCTTTTCCGATCATGCTCTGTTAACATTAGAACTGACGTTTGAGGAAAGCACTAGTGTGGTAAAACGCTGGGTGTTCAATAAAGCATACCTGGCCGATGCAACTTGGGTGACCCTATTGAAAAATGAAATAAAGAACTTTATTGATCGAAATTTGGGAACTGCTCCTATTCATATGGTATGGGACTCACTTAAGGCATTTATCCGGGGGATTACTATTGGAAGGGATGCGCGGGAATCAGCGACGTTCAGGGACACAAAGAATCTATTACAGAAGAATATTCAGGATTTGGTAGAACAAATGTTTCAGAATCCACCTACTAGGTTGATTAACCAATTCAACGCTGCAAAACGTGAACTGAGCTTACATTATTTTGAGAGAAGTGAGGAAATTTTCTGCAGGCAAGCCCAAAAAACATACGAACACAGTAATTTTACAGGCAAATTCTTGGCATGGCAGGTTAAAGAACAAGCGGCAGCTAATCTAATTCACTCTCTTAAATCTCCAATAAATGATTCTGATACCTCAGATGCAGCAGAGATAGGTCAGATTATGCTGTCTCATTACGAGAAAATCTACACTTCACATCATATCACGGATCAAAACAGATTAAACAATTTCTTAAATAAGTATAATCTTCCTACTCTATCTAGGACAGAGCAAGCAGCAATGGCATCTTCGTTTTCGGAAGATGAACTAGAAGCTGTAGTTAAATCTCTACCACAGGGTAAGGCTTGTGGACCAGACGGTTTCCCTGGGGAATTCTTTGTAATATTTTTCTCCTCCCTATCTAATCTTTTACTTTTATTATCCAATTCTATGCTGGAAGGTGGTTCAATTCCATCATCATTCTATGACGGGACTGTGGTTAGCTTTTTGAAAAAAGGAAAGGAAGCAAATGATCCTAACTCATATAGACCCATAACTTTGCTTAATTCGGACTATAAAATCATCACTAAATTACTTTCAATACGCTTCAACAATATTTCTCCGCATCTGATTCATTCAGATCAAAATGGTTTTATTGCAGGTCGTCAACTCATCACTAACACTCACTATTTGGTTGAGGCCTTAAATTACTTTGAAACACATAAGGTGCCGGCTTTAGTTTTTCTTTTAGATGCAGAAAAGGCTTTTGATTTGGTGGTTTGGGATACACTTTTTTTTATTCTACAATTTTTTGGAATCCCCTCACAAATTATTACCTTAGTTAAAAATTTGTATCAAGGTGCAAAAGCCCATGTGCTCATTAATAAATCCATGGTGGGCTCAATTTCAGTGCAAAGAGGGACAAGACAGGGATGCCCACTTTCCCCGGTTCTCTTTGCCTTCTTTATAGAACCATTGGCACTGGCAATCCGGAATTCTACAGATATTCTACCACCTATATTATCTATGGATAAAATCAAGTTATATGCAGATGATATTATGCTTCTCCTTAAACCGGAGATGCATTCGCAAACACGGGCTCTTTCTGTTTTTGCAGAATTTGAAGCATTAGGAGGGTATCGAATCAATAGGAGGAAAACCGAGATCTTGATTTGTAGTGGTATTACTCCCGAATTACACCCAGATTTTCAAAACTGCATTAACAATAGACCCAAAAGATATTTGGGGGTCTATTTTACGCCATCCGTGAGTGATTTGTATTTTCTGAATTTTGAACCCTTAATTAAAAAAGTTCGGGATCTGTTCTCTCGCTGGAATACCTTACCCCTGTCTATTTTAGGCCGGGTGTCATTAATTAAGATGTCGGTCCTCCCCCTATTTAACTTTTTGTTTTCCACCATCCCATGCTCATTACCGGGATCCTTCTTTTCAAGAATGGAATCTATGTTTTCAGCTTTTGTCTGGGCTAAAAAGACACCTCGAATTGCCATAAATACTCTATATGCAGAAAAAGAACAAGGAGGTCTCGGTCTCCCAAACCTTAGAGACTATTACTATGCGTACTTTATACAGTATCTCTCAAGATTCAAACATTTAATGTTAAGTCAAGGACTGTTTATAAATTTTTTTTATGAAACAATATGTAAAGAAGTTAAAATCTCTTCTCCATTATCCATACCCAAATCCCCCAAACTAGCCAGATACAAGGTATTAAATTGGTTTTTTAAAAAACGAGACGCCATGTTGAAGAGATATTCACTTTCTCTCTTCAGTTTAAAGACTCCATTTAGTGATGCTATCACTGGTTTTGGTATAAAAATGGGGCCAGAAAGTATACAAAATTGGGTTAGACTGGGGTTTACATCACTACTAAATTTCGTGAAAAACGATGCTTGTTTAACTCCTAACAAGATGCTTTCTCTAATAGGGGGACATTTTCTTCTTAGGGGTTCATATAATCTTTTATATAAAGTTTTTGTTCAAAATGACCTAGATCGGATTAGTCGAGCCTCGGATCTATCTAATGATATCTTTTGGTCTTCACTATGTATGAAACCAGGAAAATGGAGAAGAAGACTAACACAGAGTAGAGAGGAGGATCTGAGCACTAAAGCAACTAAAAAATGGCAGAAATTTGAAAGTCTCAACTTAACAGCCAATATGTGGAAAATTTTAAATAAGTTTAATTTCTCGGTATTGCGAGGCGCCAATTGGAGGCGCATGTTGTTTTTTAGTAAATGGCTGCTATATTATACCCCCGCTGCACTTGCTAGAATGTTTAGCAATACATCTTCTACTTGTTTTAGGTGTTCTAGTGCAGATTTGGCTAATTGGTCTCACATAGTAGCCTTATGCCCCAGAATTGTGGCCTTCTGGGAGGGCATCTTTTCTTTGCTTTCACTTCATTTGCACTGCACGATTGTTAATTATGAAAGACTGATTATATTTGGTATTGATCCAGAGCTTAATCTGGATGAGCCGCTGGCAAAACTGATATATATTATAATAGCGGTTGCTAGATCACTGATTCTCAAGTATTGGAAATCAGATGTTTTACCATCTTTGGATGAATGGTATGAGAAAATGAAGAGAGTAAGGAAATGTGAATTTATATATGCACAAAGGATTGGGGGATTGCGTAAATTTGCAAAAATATGGGGGACGTTTTTTGATTAAATATCTGTGTTTATTTTTGGAGGGGTGGAAAAGAGAAAGGAGAAGGGGAGAAGAGCGAGATGATGCAATATTTCATTATTTGTTCTTCAGCATATCATTGTGTATTTGTTCTGATTTCTTTTTTTGTTGAATAATTGAATTGTCAAGATCTGAATAAAAACATTAAAAAAAAAAAAGAGACTGACCATGATGCAACATGACCAAGTCTTGTTCCATGATGTCTATGGCAGAAGATACAATGCTGTCCAATGAATATATCCTGGATGACAGAGTCGACTACAGCGACATATTTCTCTAAATTAATACGATCAATTTTTCGTATTCTTTCTGTAGTTTCTGCTTGGGTAACCTTCCATATTTCATTATAAGCAGCTTAGATATCGGCATATATGAAACGTTTTTGATGCAGTTTTCTTGGTCCTAGCTAGAATTCCCTAAGGTCTGCACCTTCTTTAGGTAAAGATAGTGTTGTTTTACATCCTCTAGTGTAGCTTTCTGTAGCCAATCAAGGCATAGTTCCCTACACTGTATGTTGTTACTACCCCTGGTTGCCGTCTTTGAAAATATCGTGGGTCTGGCCTATTGATAGTGAAACCCTGTGTTTTGTTCAGGAATCAATCTTGACAGTTGTTTGTGTCTGTGGGCCAGAGCAACCATTTTTCCCATTTAGTATCTGATCTGTTGTGATGCAAAATAGTATGTACGTCGACTCCCCCTGTGTAGTGCTATTATTTGCAGGTGCAGGTATGGACGGAGTGTTCATGTTTTTGATCTTGGCTATCCCAAGGCTAGATGTTTGTTGGACATTGTCATTAAAAAACATTATTTGCTCAGGGATGATACAGGCTCTAAACAAAGCTTCTACCCCTTGCACTTGCCAAACTTTTGTACCCCAGACAGATTTTGTGTCAATGTTGTATTTCCAAAAGTTGAAACCGTGTCTAGACAGTTGGACAATAAAGGCTGCAGAATAAATCTGTTTTGTATTGGTCAACATATTTTTTGTTCCTGCAGGGGTGGGGAATTCATATCCCCCGACGCCCAGGACATATTGTTTGCTGCCAGGGACAACAAGTCTTTATGTTTTTATTGTCCCTCGGACAAGTAGGCTCAACTTCCTGCAGCAGAAACCTTTCCCAGAACAGAACTCTCAAAATCCTGCTAAGCTGCTTCCAATTGCGTGCCGAGTTTATTGGGATAACTTTCTACGAAGTAATAGTCCTTTGCTTCACTGACAATGCCCAGAAATGCTTCCCTCCTTTCTGAGCACAGCGCAAGGAAACTGACATCTCTTTGAAGGTCGCAGGGCCGGCCTGACTTACGCTTTTGGAAAGAAAAAAAAAACTCTCTGCTTACACGGTTTCATTTAGCATGAAGGCTGCCACTCACAACTGCACTCTGAAAGCATTTAGGCCCGTCACCGTTGCTTGCTAGCAGAATGTGCAAGTACTGCCTTTCACAATAATCCTGTGTTTCCGAGTCTCTGCGCTCCCCAAAGCCTGCCTCGGTGGCCCCTTCCTTCAGAGGTCATTGTCCTTGGTGTAAAGCACGCGGCCCATCACCACCAGCAGCCAAGATCGCGGATGCTCTTCCCCCCAAACCCCCTCCCACTGTAGCTATTAATGTGATCATCGGAGCTATTGTCAGATCTCAGCCCACTAGGTAAAAGGCAGCAAAAGCGTATTAAAATATAAATGATAAAGTTGCATTTGTAAAGTTGAATTTTCCAAAAACTTTGACGGTAGACAAAATATTGTGCCCAGCCCCACGTCAAAAAAGTGTAGTCAAAATCCACTTTTTGATGCGGGGCCTCGCACAATACTAGAACATTACGTTTATGGAAAATTCATCTTTACAAATGCGACTTAAGCATTTATATTTATATTTTTGCCACGCTGTTGCTGCCTCTCTTACCTTGTGGACTGAGCTCTGATAAAATGCCACACTAAACCTATTTATGTGTGTGTTTGTGAGCATGGGCGCATTATTTTATAGGATTTTGCCAACACTTTTTAAAGTTTTAGTGAATTGAAAGCTCGTGAGGTTCTAAAGCTAAATCTACTGACTAAGGGACCCCCCACCAATAAAACCTGGGCTATAGTGAACCCCTGCCTACAGCAGCAGTGAGTTTTTTATGGGCCTCTCATCTACAACTTGGCAGATAAGAGATGATTAACTAAAAGAAAATAGAAGATGGGTTGCTAGAAAAGGGAGTGAAGGATGGAAGAGGGGCAAAGGATAGATGAGTGGGTGAATGTATGGGTGGATGAAAGGATGGATGGACGAGTGGGTAAAAGGATGGATGGATGGATGATTGGGTAAAAGGATGGATGATTGGGTGAAAGGATGGATGTATGATTGGGTGAAAGGATGGATGGATGATTGGGTGAAAGTATGGATGAGTGGGTGGATGGGTGGGTGAAAGGGTGGATGGGTGGGTGAAAGGGTGGATGGATAATTGGGGACGGGTGGATGAGTGGGTGAAAAGATGGATAGGTAAGAGAATGGGTGGCTCTGTGTATGTGAGAAAGAATGTGTAGCTGGGTGGATGAAAGGATGACAAAGTAAATGGAAATCTGAGATGGATGGATCGGTGGGTAAAATGATGGACGAGTAAATAAATATAAATAAAAGTCTGAATGGATAGAAGGATTTCATAGTAATTTAAAATCTGAGTGGATGGATTTATGGCAAAGTAAATGAAAATCTGAGAGGATGGATGTATGGCAAAGTAAATGAAAATCTGAGCGGATGGATGGATGAATAAATGAATGGCAAAAGGAAAAATTGACGGCTGAAAGGAGTTATTGATTGATGGGTAAGTCAAATGATGGATGCATGGGTGGATGGATGCATGCATAGATTGTGGATGGGTGAACAGATGGGTAGATGTATGGAATGGCCAACGGATGGATGGAACGGGGAAGAGTGAATGAATGACAGAATGGAAATGTGAAATGGACATGAGCAGATAGATGTAGCATGAAAGAATAATGGACAGAGGCTTGGATGGAAGTGACTAAAAAGGAATTTTAGGGAGGTTTGAGCTCACTTACATCACTTGTTTGGTGATGTCAGAGTATTGTTCAAAGTGGGGGTATTTTAACTTTCTGGCTACTCCCTTGAATAGAACCATCAAAGGGCTTTTCCCTTTACTTAGCAGCAGAGTACGACTGTAAATCACACACCATAATGATCTTTTCTTTTCATGAGAACCCCACCTTCGTATCACTCATCACATCGAGGATACTACCTGTGCAAATGGAATAAGCTGTGCAAGCGTGGCCTATGCAAAGCTTGATTTGTGCACTATACTGAAGATGCTAGGAACAATGGTAATGCAAGGCTCAACTATGTCTTACATGAGATCCACATGGTACCCGAGCTACGCTGTGTATGATCTTTACAGTGACCTGCGCAGGACATGAGCTGTATAATAGTTATGAACAGTGCTGTGCATGATTCATGTAAGGGGAGGGATAGTGCATGAGTGAATTGTTAAATAGAAGGTGTAAAGTGTATGAGATGCACTATAGAGGATATAAGTTGCTCTAGAGATGAGGTTTGCCATGCCCGTGGGTTGTGCAGGAGCTATGCAGAACACTAGCTGTGTGGAGTTTGAGCTTTACTTTGCATGAAATCTGCATGGTATGACTTGGAAGAGGCAACTAAGTAAATTGCTGTGAAAGGCATGACCTTTCTTCTTAACATCTTTAATGACAAGTCAGTGCCTGCTGTAACCATAGTACCTTAATAGTTTGTTAAATGGCCCGTCTTCGGGGTTTTCTAACTGATGCATTTTTACTTGCTGGGTTCCTCAAATCCCCCCATCGCCTCTGAAACCAAATTGGTAGTTTCTCAGGGAAATAATATAGTGACACATTTGCATTTGTTTGCTAGAGGTATGATCGCCCACAGTTTATTCGGCTTGTCGGGGTGCTAATGTTTAAAAAAAATTGTGTAGCATGTTCATGGGTCAAGTGCATTAAAGTTCAGTCGAGCAGAGAATTCAAGTCAGATACATTCAAACACAGTCAGCAGGAACCTCAGCTTGCATTACTGATAGGGGATCCAATAAAAGCAGTTGTGTATGGTCTGATACATTTACAAGTTGTGGCTGTGTATAGCTTCCAGATGGCTCCTTTATTATGTGCAAGTGTATAAAGAAAAATGGAAGCAAGAGTGTCTGTTTTCAAAATAAAATCACCAATGTACCCCAAACAATGTGCTCCTTGAAAAAGCGACGAAGAGAGCAAAATAGTTGCAACTTAAAAATGGTTGTAGTGTGCAGAAAGCTACAATGCAGAGTTTGAAAACATTAACTACCATTGCACTAAGGAATCATTTAATACATCACCTTTGGTGCATGTCAATATTTTAAAAACAAAATACAGGCAAATCAACGTAAAACTACCTAAAGAAAAATAATTAGGCCCCCCACTCATAACAGAATGTAACAAATGTGCATTAAAGATCTATTAAATTGCATTGGTGCAGAATTAAGACTTTCCGAAATTCATAAGCGTTTACCTAAGTTGGCCTTGAAACCTACAAACAGTTCCATGTTCGTAAACACACTCTTTACAAACATATAATGTATTACCTTTTTCAGGGTGCAGAGGGGGTTAGAGAGGAGTTTATTGTGTCGTTAAACAATGTAGGTTGCACGCATGCACACATTTGCACCGCAATCTAGGTCTGGAAAAAACAACTCTTTTTGCTAGTGAATACTTTTATAGGTACAAACACAATCTTTGTGTGTCTAAGCAAAACTTGCATGTATTGATAGCTTACATTTTGACTCTGTAACTAGATTGCCTACAAATTCTTGCCAAACTATGAAAGTCTACATATTGGATATAGTGCTTGGCATATGATCACATTTCTAGCAAACCAGGTAACCAAGCTAGAGTGAGATGAAGGGAACTGTCCACAAATTACAATGTGAATAGTGTCAGACAGGGGCAGTCTCCTTGATACTCAGTTGGTAACTGAGGCACTGGACTGGAAGTAGAATCTAAGTTTATTTACAGTAACATTTTCTGAAAATGAGTGAATGTTTACAAATATAATTGTCAGGGTAGTCCACAAGTCTCTTCCTCAGACTAGAAAGAGAGCATTGATACAATAAGGGCAGTGAACTTCAATATAATGAAAGTGCTGATATATTCAGAGGCTTACCATGACCTTGAGCAGAGCTCACTCAAACAGAGACTGAATATTCAATAAATGTAATCAGTTCCATTGGGACAATAGTACACCAAACGCTGATTGCAGTTTTATGGATATGTTCTTATATTTCCCATGACCGGGACCGCTGTCTCTAATGATATAGTAAAATGAGCCCTGACATAATCAGAAAGGTTGCTACCAAACTCTTATATGAGAATACGGTCATGAATTGAAACCTCATTGTTTGCTACCAAATGGGACAAGTAGATTTTTTTTAAAGGACAAGTAGATTTCTGAAACATTTTGTCCTTCGGACAAGAAGATATTTTATAAAATTCCACACCCCTGTTCCTGTTTTATTCATATTTTTAAAGTAAAACGTTTCTGGATTTGACAAGTTGAACCCTGAAAAATATGGAAACATCTTTGCAAAAGTTTTTGAGCTACCCTTTGGAGGTGTAGGACAAAGTTCTCATTGGTTAAACGTAAATACATTTCTAGGTGATGCAGTTTTATGCAAAAACTGATGACCTAATGGTTGTAACAATATAGCTGTTCATTGTCTGATGAACCTTCTAAATATTCATGATTTGAGAATGCAGCAGACATTTCAAGATCAGACATCATGTTATTAACAGTCTCCAAGTCCCAATCATCAGAAAAGGTACTAGAGGTAATAAAGTCACTTAATGAAATTTGAAATAAGTGTGGAATCTTCAAAAGTTCTGACGGGCCAAAAATGTCATATTCGGGTTTCTCCCAAACTATACCATCTGGTATCGGAACGGCTGTGATGTTCCCTGATGACACATGTCTTGCTTCTCGATGGAATGATCTGTTCGGTTGGAGAAGTAAGTTCACTCTTTTACTTGCTCTGTCCATTCGAATATATTTTCCATTTATCAGCATACCCAGAGTTAGTACCAAAGCTAGACAAAGTAGATAGAAAAATATTCCCAAAACAATCCACATAGTTCAATCCATGGTGAAACCAGATAAGTCTTTTTCAGGAGATGAAAAAAATCTGTTGCTTGTGTTTTGAAAGTTCTTTGTGCTGGCGTCGTTTCAGGTTCGCTGGGATCCTCAGAAAACGTATCAAAGTTAATGAAATAGCCAGAGGCAGTTCTGTCAATGGTTGAAATTGCATCAGGATTTGTTGAAATTGCTGGAATCAGGTGATCACTCGTTACTTCGTTGTAGACAGGTGTATCAGGACGAACTGTTATTTGAGTTTCAAGAGGAATAAGTTTCATAGCATTTTTGCTTAGTCCTTCATTTCTCACTGTAGAATCTTCAAAGGTAATGAGTCTCTCAGTTTGAACCTCTTGGATAGTAGCTAGAGGAGTGCGTTTGCTACATTGTCGGAGTCCACTTGGCCTACAGCTTAGTATTGGCCAGATAGTGTAGTTTTATCAGGTCGATGGACACAAATCTTTTATACTTTTTACCAGCAAGGAGCGGCAAAGTACTGTTCTTGATCCGTGGATTGCTAGGACAGGTGCTGGTTGTCTGTACGAAGGCCCAAATTCCTTCTTGTCCGCAATCTTTTCTCTGACTAGATCCCCAAGCTTTGAGTTCCAGACAGGCCTTGCTGGGATGGCTGTTTTTTCCCCAGTGGTGGTTGGCTTCAGGAACACGTTGCTTTGTTTCGATCTTAATTCATTTACGTCCTGTAAAACAGCCAAACGATCTTTGATATCAAATTCTTTATTTTCCACCACTGTGCCTTTCATGTCAAGATCCGGTATTAACATTCTAGTCCCAAATAGGACCTCATATGGAGTGACACCCTCTAAAGAACCTCTTGACAAATTATTTAATGAGCATTGGACCCCATAAAGATATTTTACCCACCCATCACCCAGACTTAATACCCTAGCTGTTATGGACTGTTTTATGTCCCGGGTTTTTCTTTCCACAACAGAATTTCTCTCAGGATGGAATGGAGGAGAATACCACAATGTAACGCTCAAACTGGCCATGGCTTCTTTGTAAGCCCGAGAGCTAAACGCAGGGCCTTGGTCAGAGTGCAGTGTGCCTATAGCGTATGTGCCGATAAAGACTTGCATATCAGTTCGAGCGTCAGCCGAGTGTTACCACTTTTTAGCTGTTCCCTTGCTGTATCAGGGATTTATACCTCCTTCCCCCTTTTCTAGAGGGTACCTTCCCCTTTAAGTAAAAGTGTAGATAAATGGTGGGTAGGAGGCGGTAAATAAGTCCCTCCCTTCCTTTGATCCGGTGCTTGGCTTTATTGTGTGTTTCCTGGTTCCAGGCCCCTTTCTCCGTGACCCTTGTGTGTATTTCCCGTCTTTTTCCTTTTCGGACCCCTCCTCTACCTTCTTCGTGGGACAAAGGCACGAAGTGAGCTCCTGAAGAAAGACTTCCCGCTGCTTGCTGCCTATGAGGAGGAAAAAGGTGAACCCGCCCTCGGAGAGCTCACATTACCGAGCTCCTTCTGCCAGGTAATTTGTTTCCGCAGCAGGTACCGCTAATTAGTCCTCTTACGATGCGGCCACAGCCGCTTGCAGGACTTTCGCGGCTGACGCCGCTTATGTTCTCAGGTATCGCGACAGGAGCCGCAAAGTGATTTTCCGTTTCAGCGGCCACTGCCGCCAGCATGATATACCAAGCTAAGGCGACTAATAAGAAACAACATCGCGGCCGGGGCCGTTGGGTGATAATTGAACCGCGGCCCTGGCTGCGTGCTCAGAAGTCGCGGCTTTAGTCGCCATATTAAAAAACCTTCCTCGCGGCAAATGCCGTGATCCAGAATTCCTCCCTCCTGGCCTATGCCGTTCTGGTGGGGATTGGCAACTGACTATCGATAGAGGATATTTTGCAACACTCTATAAACACGAGAGAGAGTCTTCGTGTTTTCTTCTCCCTTTTACAGGACCTTGGAGGGGGAGTCACATTTGTTTTATTTTTTTTCTTTGTTTTGCAAGGTGGGGCATCGTGTGAGAGATTATTCACATTCTGCTGAGAGCATAATATAACCGAAGGAGACACATCCTTCAAGCCTGGTACTTGGTAACTAGGCCTTCTTCATATCGAGGCGCACGGCAGGAGCTGGCAGCACCGCCTCCTTCGCCTAATTATTTAATTTTGTCTGTTTATTGAGACTTCTCATAGAGGCGCACGGCTGCACCGCCTCCTACGCCTAATTGGTTAATTTTGGTCTGTTCTTAGTGGCTTCAGAGGCGCACGGCAGGAGCCGGCGGCATCGCCTCCCACGTTCCCGGTGTCTACCTTGCAGGTGGCGGGGATTCCTTTGGTCGTTACAGTGAGGGAGTCTACAAGGCTATTCTCCCCTCATCCAAGACGTTAAGAATTTTCCTTGCAGGGTAAGAGAAACGGTCTGTCATATCTCATTTGAAATTATATTGGATCGTGCTCTCAGAGGTTCCTGCAACAGTAGAAAAAAGCATTAGGGACTTTGTTTTTTGTTGTTTCTGCAGGGCCTGCTGTATGTCATCCCCCTGATGTCTGGAGAGTCCCGTTCTCCCTTGGGACTCCATCCTCCCCGAAGCTTCCTGCCTAGAATCATCCTTCCCTACAGAAGGTACCTCTCTTTCTAGAGGTGTATTCTCCCCCTTTCCCTGTAGAGCAATCGCCCTATCAGTTTTAGACCTGAGTGGAGGATTGCTTTGTGGGTGAGAGGGGAGGCTCTCATCGTTCCTGCGGTACCTGGTATTCAGGTGAGTGAGGCAGTGACACCATGCTTCATCCATAGGAACTTTGAGCACGAATCCACTGCGACCATGATATATTGATAGTTACCATCCCTTTGCAAGGGACCGCAGTGGTCCAGGTAAACACACGCTAATAGTAATCTTAAATTAATAGGGGCGTCTGCTCAGGACATTTCACAGTAGAGACTTTCATCTTCTGGCATATTTCACAGTCCAAAACATAGTTTCTGGTCTTTTTCCTTATGCCTGGCCACCAGTATCGCTGTTTTAATAACGATACTGTGGCGAAAACACCTGCATGAGCAGGGGCGATCCCTTCATGTGCTGCTAGGATTAGTCCTAATCTGTGTTCCATGTTTGGAATTACCCTATACCCCACTCCAGGGATTCGAGCAAACGGAACATTGTTTGAATCAATTGTATATGAGTGGAAACCTTTTAGGTAACGCTGCACCGCTGCCTTTCCTTGAAACATTGACAGCCTGTTCTATTTCACAGTCTATTTTAGTTTTTGAACGAGTGATTGCAGCTACGGAAGCCGTTTGCACAACCCCCTTTGCGGTGTCATCAGCCAATGAATTCCCTTCAACGTGAAAGCCATCACGTTGATGACTCAGCGTGTGTATCACGTGAGTGTTTTGTAGTCTGTTTTGCAACTGAACTACTTGTTCCCAAAGCGTTTTATGCTTGTTTGTGCCAACTTTTGATTGTTTGAAACTATTTTGAAGCCGAATCTGTATACATTCATTACATAATTGAACACAGTGAAAGGAATCGCACACTATGGGGAATTCGCGATCCGTATTTTCAAGTGCCATTTTGAATGCTTGTAGTTCAGCTCCTGAGCTGTACAATCTCTTAGGGATTGTGTTTTTGTGACCATTGGTCGGAATTTACCATCGCGCATACGATCTTTAACGATCATGCATGCTGCACTATAAGCTTGCTTACTCTCCGTAGCAGGTTGTGCAGATCCTTCAGTATAAATTATAAATTCATGCTGGTCAAGAGGGAGAATCTCAGTAGGCAGAGGGCATTTGAGTTTGTATTGCAGGAATGCTTGTGTTTTCAAATAAGGATCAAAAACATATTCAACATCATTTGCAGCAAGAGAATTAACCCATTGTATCCATCTTGGACGTAAAGCTTTTGCATTCGGAATGCTCGCTTTTGTAACTGCCTCTAAGGCTGGTACAGTAGTCACGACAATAATGCATTTCTCCTGCGCAAGGGCTCTTTCTTTTGCTGCAGCGGTTTGAACCTCTGTCAGAATTTTTTCTGTTGAAGTGAATTTCATTTCTGCTTGTGTGTACAGATGTGATTTGTATGTAATTGGTACTTTTTCACCTTTGTTAAAAGTTAAGTAGGTGAATCCGCATTGACCCGGAATGATTCGGATCACTAAGTTGCGTACATTTACGCATTTTTGTAAGTGATTTGTTGCTAATATGTCAGCTTGAAGTGAACGCAGGATATCTGTGTGTTCCTGTTTCCAATGTATGATTTTAAAATCAGGTTTGATTAATTCGTAGAGAGGTTTAACCCTTTATGCGTAATTTAGAATGTAAGTTCTTCCAAAATTTAGTAAACCTAGAATCGACTGTAAGTTGTTATTGTTTTTGGAGGTTGGAGCAGGGCACACTTTTCTAAAAAGTTGGCTGCCAGGCTTTTGCCTTCACTTGAAATTTCATATCCTAAGAAAAGGACATTGAGATGGGCAATTCTTGATTTCTTGAAATTGAATTTGTAGCCCTCAGAGGCGAAGCCCTGTATAATGCTATTCACCCTGTTCAAGTGCCTATCCAGGTCATCGTCTGTCAGATAGATATCATCGACCTATGACAATGCATCGTCATAAATTTGTAGTAACTCTGTTACTCTTGCTGAAAATAACCCCGGGCAGTTCTTGAACCCCTGTGAGAGTCTACAAAAGTGACGCTGGGTCCCCATTATTGAGAAAGCTGTCAAATACCTGCTTTCAAGTACTATGTTTTGACAAAAGAAACCGTTAGAAATGTCTAATGTGATTTTATATTTTTTACGCACAATGTTATTCATTAATGCTGTCCTATATGCATTTTGCACTGCAAATGTTTTAGAACAAGAGTTCAGGTGTCTGTAATCCAAAACTAGACAATATGTATTGGAAACAGGAAACTAAGGATTGTTCATGGATGAGGCGCATGTTTCAATCACCCCTTGGTATTTAAGTTGATCTAAGATTTCCCTGACCTGTTTTTTAGTTTCTTGCTTAATTGGGTACTGCATTTGTGCAGTTGGGTGATTTCTTAACTGGATTTTGTGGTGAGGTGATTCCTCATCCCAGCCTACATGATATTTATATAATGCTGGGGCTTGGCATAAGTATATATTAAATGTACTGGAACATGGTTGGAGAAGGCTGGTATAATGATGTCTTCTCCATGTGGGCACTCCCTGACAAATTCTGGAGGCCAGTCCTGTTCCGCTAGAAGTATATCATGACCCTTTGAAAGATGCTCCCAAATGAGTGCTTTCACATTTCTTGGTATGTCTCCCTCCATCCGGAGTGTTATTTCATATAACCTATGTGGAGAACTAACCCTTGTGTCTACAGTCTCAACTTGAATGTCTTCATTCAAGTCCACTGTCCCCAGAAGTTCCTTCATGTACTGGCGAGCTATTGTTATTTCTGCTGCACTGTGCAGCATTGTCTGAGCCCATTCTCTGTTCTTGAATTGTGTTCTCAAAATTCTCGGCGCGTCTGATCTTCAGATCAGCTACCTTCTTCTTAGAGAATTGAGGTTTTGGTTTGTTTTTCTGAACGTGTTGGTCGTCTTTGAACTTTATACGTTCTTCTTTTTGATCTGACTGTCCTGTTCTTTCGGATGTCTGTGACGATATCTGAAAGGTACGAGAGAAACGTGTATCAGTATCAGGTTTTCTCAAATTATCCCTCCTTTCAGAGGGCTCCTTTTGAGGAGACCTACCTCAGGATTGAGAATGTTTCTCTTTTGAATGTTGTTTACTATTTTCCCACTTCTTTTTAGAAGATGTAGGATTGTGCTTAATAGAGTCCTTTTCAGAACCCTCAGACAGTTGTGGTTTAACTGGTTTTCCACCCAAACTGTCTGTGCCTAATTCTTCATAGGATTTTTCAATGATTCTGGGTAGTACTGGTTGTTGTTCTGGTACATTTTTCACTAACTTCATACCTAAATTCAGAGCAGGCTCTGCCCTGTATTTGTTTTGAATCTGTTTCAGGACAGCAGGTATTACTGCCATGGACTGAACACCATGTGTTTTAGTATAGATAGCAGCAAAGACTGTACCCTAAGAGGTGCAATCTTGTAGTGTAGTTCCTATATCCCTTATAGGCTTTGCGCATTGGAATAATATACCCAATAGATTTGACATAGGACTGAGGTCAGGATGTCTCTATCGAGTACATTAAACTTAATTACTTGGGTGTGCCAGCTAGCTCAGAGGTCACTAGAAACTTCTCAAATGAACAAGAAGGGATTAGTCTCTGACAACCGTATAAACATGACAAGTTTGTTTCCCTTAGAATCAGAAAAGTTCTCAGAATTGTGAAAACAATAGATAACAATAGATAGGGGGACAGGCTAGAGCTGATGGCAGCACAGATTGTGTATAAGCAACAGATTTTAGACTGTAAGGCCCATTTCAATGCCAACTCTATCTCACATGCCTCTAATGGAACCAGAGAACTTTTTAGGATAGTCAGAGACCTATCAGCTCCAACATGTCTGAGCAATAAAGTGGTGGCCTCCCAGGAACTATGCGATGATATTGCCTCGCATTTCCTGGATAAAGTGGGGAAGATTGTTAGCTCGCTCTGGGTGCATAATACCGACACCCAGATCCCCATCTCACAGGAGATGGAGGGGGCCCGAGCCAGTTAAACACCCTTTATAGTTTCCAGGCTCTCTCTGACTGCGCCTTTAATGATGTGGCGCCAAGTATATCCTCAGGATCTCCCTCTGACCCTTTTCCACAGAAAATATGGAAAACCTATGGCCACGCGACTCTCCCCTGGCTTAGACAGATATGCACTCTATCTCTAATGAAAGAGAGGGACCCAAACAAACAAAAGGGAGTGGGTACCAAGAGACAATTTTCAACAAATAAAAATCCCCTTGGACATATAGATTTGAGTAAACATATCCATACAACTTACACTCCAAACAACACTAGGTATAAATGCAGCAATTACACAATGGCCATATAAAGAGATAAAATACAAATAATATATATCACAAAATTTATTATAAAAGACAGAAATTAAAATTGACCAATATGGTCCAAATCAGATAAATACATTTCATAAAAAATCAAACCACAATTTAATCATAAAAACAGGTTGTAACGGGACAGAAATATAAGGAAAAGTTTAGTTCCTATTGGTAAAAGTAAAAGGGGAAAAAACACAGAAATTGATGAACACAGTAAAGCTTATCATCTAAGAGCTGTTATCTCTATAGATGTAACGTGTTTTTCCTTTGAGTATCTCGACGCGTTTCGGTGAACCACACAAATATCATCACCTTCTTCAGGAAAACATATTACCATCCCGTTAAAAATCTTAGAAATCCGGATCAATATAGTATATTAGAATTCCTATGTAATCTTGAGTCTATTCTTCTGGTCCATAGAATGAGACCTCTGTCTATGAGCAGGAACGGTTTACTTCGGTTATATATTTAGTTGAGGTACATCATATTAATTCTGCATGGCGATACGGGGAACACGTCTCCCGACGTTGCAGTATGGAATCGCCTATTCAAAAACGTCACTGTACAAGGACCTTAGAGTCTCAATAGCCTGTTCGTAAGGCGATAAGGAACGCTTTTTAACTGTGCATGGCGATAGGGGGAACTCGGATCCCGACGTTGCAGTATAGAGTAAACGTCACTGTGCAGGGACCCTTGAAAGAATGGTGACACACTCAGAGTCTCGTATATATGTACTTAAGGCGATAAAGGACGTATTTACCCTCCCAATGGGCCAAGCCGAATAACTCCGAAGGCTAGCGTGATTAAGCTGAGCACATGTCCGTAACTCAAAGCTTCCGGCCGCAACTTGGTCCAAACGCCTCAATCAATGTAATTGCTGCATTTATACCTAGTGTTGTTTGGAGTGTAAGTTGTATGGGTATGTTTACTCAAATCTATATGCCCAAGGGGATTTTTATTTGTTGACAATTAGACAGATATGCAACCAGTCTCTGGAAGAAGGCACCGTCCCAAGGGAATGGAAGCAGGCGGTGGTGACACCACTGATTAAAAAACCCTCCTTGGACCCCACAAACCCAGTCAATTTCCGCCCAATCTCTCTTCTCCCTTTTCCTATTAAAATCTTGGAAAGGGCTGTAGGCAAGTCCTTGTCCAACTTTTTTGAGAAACACCAGCTGTTGGACAAGGATCATTTTGGTTCCGGCCGGGGCATGGGACGGAGTCCGCTCTCTTGACTATGATGGACAACTTACGAATGCGGGCCGACAATGGGAATTGGTACTTCTCAATATGTTGGCCGGGTTCGACACGGTAAGCCACCCAATCCTCTTAGAGATACAGGAAAGGATGACGTTAGGCGTAGGGCCTTGCAATGGCTACGTTCTTATCTGATAGGAAGAGAACAGACAGTCTCCATGGCACCATTTACCTCCTGCAAGACATCGGTCACTAAAGGGGGTTCCCCAGGGATCTGCGATCAGGCCTATTCCCTTTAATGCCTACCTGCAGCCACTATTTCTTTTTTTTTTATTTTCTTTTTTATTATAAACTTTATTTTTGTCATTTTTTAAGACAATAAACAAACAGCAAGATCCCCCCCATCAGCATCAAAACATCATATATGCACATTGACAGACTCATTAAGGCACGGCTGGTTGACTAGAGGTCATATTGAGATACATATTTACTCATGACACACTTCAAAGTATCAGATACCAGTTAGCATTCTGTGAGCGCTGAGCCAGTCCCTACACCGCACTGCACCTCCACCATGACTCCGGGGGCATCCCCATTATTTTCCTCAGCGTCTGAACCCATCGGTGAGAATAATTCTCGACTCGTCCCCTTTGACTCACTATGGAAGGCTTGGTCTAGGACCCCTATCGTGGAACACAGTACGCGCCAAGCCAGCAGGTCCTCCTGTAGATTCCCGTCCCTTCTACAGCTCTGCATATGTGTCTCTTCTGCTAGGGACCATTCCCGGACATCATTCAGCCACTTAGAAATCTCTGGAGCCCTCTGACCCATCCAAGTGATAGCCACTCTGCGCCTAGCCAGCACAAGCATCAATTGCATCAATTTATAAGACAATTTCCGTTTCTTTGGCCTAGGTACCAACGCAAGCAAGCAGTGCAAAGGTGTTAGTGTAATGCGCATCCCCGTTGCGGCAATAATATATTCCACCACCGTCCCCCAAAAGCTCTGGACCATTGGGCATCCCCAGGCCAAGTGTAGGAACCCTGCTCCCCCTACGCCACATCTGGGGCAATCATCCCTCCTGGCCGGGGAGTAACGCTGTAGCAAGATCGGGGTGAGATAGGTGCGGTGCAGGAAATTGAAATGTATTAACTTAAAGCGCGCATTACAAGAGACCTTCTTCGTAAGGGTACCAATACGCCTGCGTTGCTCTTGCTCCACTGAGGCACCCAAATCCTCCTCCCAAGCCGCCCACGCCGGAGGGACCGGCGGGGTAGAGTCCCTACGCATGGCCACATACAGCAGGGAAACAAGTTGACGGCCTCTACCACATGACAGTATTACGTCCAGGGTGTAGGTCATTGGGGGGATCTCTAAGTACTGTATCCATAGCGACCTCACTACATCCCGTAGTCCCTGGTAATGCAGGAACTGTCCTCTACCCAGGGCGAAAGCCTCCTCCGCCTGTTCATATGTCAAGAAGGTTTCAGTTGGGTACAGATCTGCCAAGGTCTCACAGCCTCCCTCCCGCCAGGCCCGGAAGGACATCTGCTCCTCCAACGATACCATGGATGCCAGGATCCAGAGCGACAGGTCCCTGTGGAAGGGCGCCGCCCGGAGCACCCTCTCAACAAAGCGGTGCCAAACGTTTGCTGTATGTCTCACGATGTAGGGCAGAGTCCTGCTTGCTCCACTTCCTCGCATCAGTGCCACTTGGAGCTCCTGGACCGTCACCTTACCCGCCAGCAATAGTGTCTCCCAGACGTCCGTGTCTGCAAACCATCTAGCGGTCGGCATTAACTGCGCGGCATAATAGTGCAGGTCAAAGTGTGGGGCCTCTAGGCCAGCCTCCTCGAAGGTTCTCACCATTGTGTGAAAGGCAACCCGACTACGTCGGTTCGCCCAAAGCAGAGATGTAAGGAGTGCGTTCAGTGTGCGAAAGACCTTGGGGGGGAGGGGACACAACGTATTTTGTAGGACATACAGCGTCCTAGGCAACATCACCATCTTCGCGACAGCAAGTCGGCCCATCAGGGACAGCGGGAGGGTGTTCCAAAAGGAGACGGATCTCTGCAGGGATTGAATCACCTTATCAATATTACAGGCCAGGGATCTCGCCTCCGTAGATGCAACCTGAATCCCCAAGTACCGAAAGGAATCCGTCTCCCACCGGAGCCCGAGCTCCGGCAAATCGTCCTCAGGTACCGAGTCAAATCCTGACAACGGATAAATCATAGACTTACGTCTATTGAACTGAGTAAGTAACATGGAAAGCGCCTCTCTCTGGACCCTCAAATAAAACAAGGCATCATCTGCATACAAGGAGACAATATTGTACGTGTCTCCCACTCGTATACCCCATTGCGCCATATCCAGGCGGATCCGGATGGCCAGAGGCTCAATCGCTAGAGCAAAGAGAAGTGGTGAGAGGGGACACCCCTGTCGAGTACCCCTCCCCAACTGCCACTCCTCCGAACGTGCAGTCGCCAATCGCACCCGAGCTCTGGGGGGAGTCATAGAGGATACGGACCCATCAGCAAAAGCCTGGGCCCAAACCCATCGCCCGGAGAACCTCCTGTAGGTAAGCCCAGTCCACGGTGTTGAACGCTTTGGCCAGGTCAATAGATACGAGCACCGTCTGCTCATCCAACCCCTGAACCTCATTCATGATATGGTTCAAACGCCTCAGGTTCATGGCGGTGTTACGCCCCGGAATAAAGCCGCATCGGTCCGGGTGGACCAAGTGCGTCATAAGTGGGGCCAAGCGGGTGGCCAATGACTTAGTCAAAATTTTAGCGTCAGTATTAATCATGGTGATAGGGCGATATGCGGAAGGGTCGAGCTTATCGCCTCCTGGTTTCTGGATCATACAAATTTCTCCACTGGACATGCTCCGAGGGAGAGATCCGGTCTCAAAAGCTTCTGCATAGACCTGTACCAAAAGACGCGCCATCGTGCCTCCGAAATCCTGATAAAACTCCGGTGGATAGCCATCTCTACCCGGCGACTTTGCGCGCGGCAGGCGGGCGAGAGCCGCCCGCACCTCCTCCACCAATAGTACTGCATCCAGGTCTTTCTGCGCAGATGCGGAGATAGAAGGAAGGGTCAGCCCCTGCAAATAAGCAGAGTAAGAGGCCTCAGATATGCCTGGTTCCGCGGTATATACCTGCTGATAGTGGGATCTAAGAGTCTCAAGAATCTCCCTTTCCGAGTGGACCACCTTGCCATGGGTGTCTCCCAGAGCCACTATACGTTCCGGGGTTTGCTCCTTACGGAGGATCCAGGGTAGCAGTTGCCCTGATTTATCTCCTTCTCTATGGAGCCTCTGCCTATATTGGCCGAGGGTGTACTTATCCAAACGATCTAGTATGTCGTGGAGTTTCCCTTGGGCCACCCGTTCGTCCATACTCTGCAGGTCGTCAGGAGACCCGGCGGTCTGAACACTCAATAACTCCCATTCCGCTGAATGCAAGTCCTTAATAAGCTGTCTGCGGACACCATACGTCAATCCCATACAGGCTCCCCTCACCACGGCCTTTAGGGCTTCCAATTTAGTAGCCAACGACATGTCCTCCAACCCCCCTTTTAAGGTCCACATAATCCGTCAGGGCCTTCTCCACGTGTGCTCTGCCCAAGTAGTCATAGAGAACATCCACTGGGAATCTCCAAGCACGCGGACGGGAAACCGGAGCTCCCAATCCCACCAGACAAACCACCGGGGAGTGGTCGGACAGGTAGCGCACCTGATGTGTCAATTGCTTTGGTTTGGTTTGGTTGATAGCTTTATTTCGATATTTGGAATATCTTAAAAGCATTTACATAACAAATTTAAAAACAGTGCATCCATAAGAAAAAAAAGACTGACATTAAAAACATCCAATAGGGAAGAATAGTAAATTGATCATAATAAGTTAATTAAAAGGAATTAAATTGAAATAGACAGTCTTTTTAAGCGAACCAACCAAGCCCATTTTAAAAACTTAGAGACAGCACAAACAATATTGGGGGCAGTGTCCGTTTGTAAAATCCGTAGGGCCACCAAACAATCTCGAATCCCCAGTTCTCTACAAATTGGTTTAAGCCAACGGGATCTTGGTCGCGCATAGTCCGGGCATTCAAAAAGGAAGTGTGCCACGGTTTCACGTCTGTCAATACATAAGGCACAGTTACATGAAGTCTGGTTAGATACTTTCCATCTAGAAACAAGATCCGCAAGCGGTAGGGTCCCTAATCTAAATTTAATGTAAAGAGCCCGATCCATGGGGATGGTAATAATGTCAAGGTATGGCTCAAGGGCAACAACGTCTTTGATTTCCAAGAAGGCTGCGGTGGATTTGCAGTGTCGCTGGTTGCTAATGAGCCTGGCTGAGACCCATTCCCAATAGAGTTTTTTCAAGGTCTCCTTGGGGGGTGATGAATGTGTAAACCAACAGGAGCCCAAGCCCAGATCCCCAAGCAAATGTTTGATGTCTTTAAGCCATTTGATCTTTTGCCAACCGTCTGAATGCATCACCTCCGCCAATCCGTCTGCATAAGATTTAAGTTCAGGGACTCTCCACAGGCGAGCCCACAGCAGGAGTGGTCGAAGGCGTGCCTGATCTTTGATTGCCTTACAACCTGCATCCAGAAGTACTGGGACTGTCGGAGTACTTATCGGAATAGCCAACAAATCCTTAATGAATTTGTTTTCTGCCTTGGTCAGGGAGTCCGTATTGCCCAGGCCCCATAACTCTGCTCCGTAGAGTGATGCAGAAACTGCCTGGGCTTTGTAAATGTCTAGAATCGGAGCTACACAATGTTTCGATGAGTTGTTATACTCCTTTAGCAGTGCTCCCCCCACCCTTTTGAGGCCCAGAGTCAATTTGTTTATGTGGGGGGTCCAACTCAGTGTATCGCTCAAGCGAATTCCCAGGTAGTCAAATTCTGAAACTCTTTTGAGAGCAATCGAGTTCAGAATAGGCGGGCGACCAAGTTTTGGCGGTGGGTGCATGATAAGATACTTTGTTTTGTCCACATTAATGATGAGTCCTCTTTTTACACAAAAATCCTGGAAGCGGTCTAGAAGCTTTTGTAGACCTTGAGGGGTTTTCGAAATGAGAAGGGTGTCGTCAGCAAACAACAGGGTTGGGATCTTTACGCCACCCAGAGTGGGGGCGTCTGCTGGATCTTCAAGCAGGTGCTCGACCACCCCATTTACATAGAGAGAAAATAGGGTGGGAGCTAAAACACAGCCCTGTCGAATACCCCTCTCAACTGGAATTTTGTCGGTCTTTTCCCCGTTTAAACCCCACCTGACCTGGGCATAATTGGCGTTGTGAAGTTTAATAAGAAGGTTTAGAATATAGGGGGGTATTCCAAGACCATACAGCACCCTCCAGAGTTCCTCCCTAGGAACCAGGTCAAAGGCAGTCTTTAAGTCTATAAAGGCCAAGTAAAGACTGCCCTTGCCTAGTTCCACCACCTTCCAGTATAGTAACAGGAGTCTGAAGACTTGCTCAATTGTTCCAGTGCCTGAGCGAAAGCCTGCTTGCATCTCAGACAGAATGTGGTTATCATCCACCCATTGGAGGATCCTTCCCAGGATAACTTTCCCCGCCAGCTTCTGTGTGGAGTCTATAAGGCTAATCGGCCTATAGTTCCCGGGGAGGTCCCGGCTGCCCTTTTTAAAAATCGGGACTACCTCTGCCCCTCTCCAGGACTCAGGAACTGTTCCTCCCTCAATAATGGCATTCAAAAGTACAGAGATCAACACCCCCCATTCGACTGGATAGGCTCGAAGGAGGTCCCCGGGTAACCCATCCGGGCCAGCAGCTTTTAATGGCAAGATGGTTTTTATCAGGCTCGTGACCTCCCCTGCAGAAAAGTAATCCAAATCTCTATCCAAGGTGTAGGGGGCAGTGGCGGCTGGTGACATGTGAAAGTGGTGGGGCGTAAAGTGATAATCATACTGCACCGTAGCGAGCGAGCGCAGCGTGCGAGCCCGAACCCCCTAAGGAGGGTTCGGGGGGAATTCCCCCCGAGAAAATTTTGAAAAAATAGTGAAAAAATGGTGCATTTTTAAGCAAATTTGAGAAAGCAGGAAGGTTAATAAAGCAATTGTGAAAGTGCAGGTATTACATTATCAAAGAGCTGTCATATAACATAGGTAGCTCAACCACAGAGCTTTATAACAGCATTCAAAAATACCCTAAGGCCTTGCAGTCAGTAGAAGTTCATAAAGAAGCCATAGCCACTGTGGCTACCTTGAATAATCAACTGCGAATTTCAACAGCCACAGAGTCCAAATCTGAAACATTGAAATAGTAATCACTCAAAGTCCTCAACTCGATGAGGGCACCATTTCATCCGGCAGTTACTCCACAAATTACTTGATAATGATAAAACAAATGGGATAGGAGACGCTTTGGTTGCTGTAGGTCCTGGACTCAAGTCACAACTTAAAGCTCCATGGTTCTTGGGAGCGTCGTTTATTGGGAATATAGTGGCTAATGTACAAACATTAGACTATCTATTGCATATCGATACCTACCAAATAACATTACTGCCTCCCCCCCCCCAGCCCAAATGTAATGGTATATTAAATATGAAAAGGACTGTTAAAGTTCACAGGAGAGGAAACATTAAGCTCTAGTACCTCAAGCTTAGTACTGGTGAGATGTGGTATGAATTTTGTTATCACCTTAAACAGTTTGTTGAACAGAAGAATAGTTACGTTTGTCCTTGGGTATGTAGTTGGGAATTTAAGTTGAAGCCAGTAGAGAGCAAGAGAGAGAGGGTCCCACAGCAGCAACAAAACACAAAGAAATAGGGCTGCTTAGTAGTTTGTGGGGTCGGGCACTCCAACACAGGAAGGTCTCCACAGCCAATGACTCAACACTTTTCATATTCCGTTCAAATTCACAGCACATTTTAGGATAATAACATGAAATGTCAGGGGGATACGCACAGTAGGGAGGGATAAAGATACAACCACTTGGATTAAGTGATCCGCAGAGAGGTACAGTATGCATAAGGTGAAACTGGGATATTTCTTGCATAGCAGTCTGTCAAGAGTCCGATAATGGAGGAGAGCACACGAGCAGCACAGACCAGCAGGGCTCAATACTATGGGTCCCTGACCCAAGACAGCTTGACAAAGAGTTAATCAGAAGCAGTTGCTTCACCATACTATCCATAAGGTGGGGTAATTTACTGCTTCAGAACTGGAAAGGAACTAAGGTAAATAAATTAGCCTCTCAAACCAAATGCCTAATTGGTAAAGGTTGCCTGGCTCTTCTGACAACAGCTAAAAGACAGACCTGATGTTGCAACTCACCATTTCTACGCCTATACTCCATTGATTCTCAAGGCTGATTGCCATAGCCACATTAGTATATGTCACAGAACACATCAATAGCTCAGCATAATCATGAACTGTTACACCTCCTGGCAATTATAAGTGGCCTTTAGGCCTCTACCGTATGATAATCTCACTCCCAATAAACACAGCTTTATGTCACAATTGCCCCAAAGCTAAACTCACAGTTTCAAAACAAAACACCTTTATGTTCCAGATCAAACCATCAAAACATTTGCCTTAATCAGAGCATCATCAGGTGCACTCATATCTCATGCTCTTACAAAACAAAGTTATCAAATGCTAGGGATTAACATTGTTTGCAGAAGTACCTAGTTTATGGAGCTGTCGTTCTTTCCTGCTTGTTACTGAAGTCCAGCACTTGTTTTATTCCTGTCTGGTGTTGCCTCAAAACCCTGTAACTCCAAAAGCTGAATTTGAAGGTACTCTTGAAGAGGCTGCCCTCTAAGGCTGCCACCCTACCATTCCCAAAGAGCTACGCTCTTCTTCTGTCTGCCTGTGGTGCCATCTAACAGAGCCCCAAAACCACCTTGTTTCTCCAAGGCCCATGGGGTCTACATGTGGGAGACAGAGACAGAGAGAGCGAGAGAAAGAAAGGGAAAGAGTAAAAGTGTGAAGTAGAGCTTCAAACAGAAACAATGGTGAAAGTGAGCAAGAGAGAGAAAGCAAAGGAAAGAGCGGGAGTAGGAGAAAGGGAGTGGGCAAGAGTTGGGGAAGCAGAGTTGAAGAGAGGTTCAGAGAGAGAGAGACTGACGGAGAAAGATTCAGATGAGAAAAAAAGAGAGTTGCCAAGATACGGTGAACGAGCCCCCAAAAAAGATTGAGTTAGCCTCAGATGTAGAAGAAGAGAGTAAAATGGAAACAGACAGTGAGACGTGCACATCCATATCAGGTATAGGAATAACGCATAGTGTACCAGGCGTGGATAATGCGTTCCTAAAAATAAAAGCACAGAGGGGAAGAAAATATATCATGTCTGGGAGTGAACACACAAACAATTATAGCACCCGCACCTGTGTGACAAATTGGACAACTTTGTATGTTTTTCTGCTCTTTTATGCCTTTACCCCAAAAATGACAGAATCTTTTGGGAGTTGTATTTGTCTGAGTATTTAAAAGACACTGAGAGAGTCACTTTGTTATTGAATGTGAAACAACATTATCTACCAAGCTTTAGATCCATGGAAAGTAGGCATTTTTACCTGTTAGAGCCCCCTGTGAGTTTATTGATTGGTCAGTTAATGGACTGCACGTGGAAATTACCATTTGTCTCCCAGAAGTCAAAGGGAGGAGAACCTTGAAGCACACTTGTGAAGCTACCATTCATTCATTCTCCTTTTAATCAATGTTAATCACTCAACCTGCTTTACATTTGTGCAAGTTGAGGCTATTATCCCTGAGATAAATCCAGGTTGGGAACTCGGCACTTAGTACCAAATGTAGTACAAACCAGTCAGCACACTAGCTAAAAGGTATAGAATACACTGTCTCACAACAAGAGGAACACCCACATTGTATTTTTGCAGGAGACACTGGCCACTCAGCATATGCACAAGTTATTAAATCCACTCAGTGTTCTGGCCTATATTATTGACAGCGCTAACACAATTGTCGTATGCCCCCTTGATTCAGGGTGGTGGTTTTAATCGCGTTTTTGATGTTCTCCAGACAGCTCACTTCTGCCGTTCTCACATGCATTGGCCGCACTTAGCTAGAGAATTAAACCAATAGACACCCAAGAACCAGGCATTTAGCTTATAAATCAAAAATGATTTCGGACCGTAACGTATGTGACCGCCAAGCCCTATCTGCAGTACTGCCTATCTGGTGTATATACCGTCGAAACACAATGCTTAAATATAAAATATCTGCATTCAGATTATGGCACATAATTAACGGATGCTCACGCCAACAGAATAAAGCAAGTAACCTTAGCCTAATAAATTAAATAATCGCATACAACCTACTCCCTAACAATAGCGATTAGAGACACCCACAGCAGAGTGGTATTATACAGGCCAGCCATTAAAAAAACTTAACTTACGGGTGGTTTCAGACATTCACAGACTGACTCTCAGTCTCACGTCTCGAAGAGAAGACAACTGGTGCACACTGGACTGGCCTGCACAGGCACGAGTCAGGAGGTCTGAGTCACTCTCCTCGTGACTCTGGTGTTGTTGTTCTGCAGTCCACGCTAGGGCGCAGTGACGTCCCCACAGCGGCGCTAATCACAAGTCCATCCTTGTGCGTGTGAACTAGCCAATCCTGGCGCAGGCATGACATCGCCACTGCGCCAGGATAGGCTAAAGAGCAGGGCTAAAACTGCCCATAATGAGACCCGGCTCCCCCACCCAGCGGCTCCTCTCCCGTCTCTGGTTGCTGAAGAGCTGGGCCGAGCGGGCTGGTGGGCTGTTGTGGTGGATCGGTTGGCCAGCCTGGACCTCTGCCGACCTGTGGATCCCGGACAGTGACTGTCTCCAGTCTCTGCCTGTGTCACGGCTAGGGGAGGAGGAGGAAGGAAGGGGCTATTGTGTGTTTTCGCATGCGTGGGCAAGTCATAAAAATGACTTGTCCTAAATGCGCACACCACACTGCTGCCTGCCACGACGCTGCCAGCCTGCCAGACGCCACTCAGTGCTGCAGGCCCACCCTCCCACACCTTCCACGATCGCACTGGATGACGTCACGATTTGTGACTCCGGTCGGGCCTCAACTGCTGTTCTTGTGCGCTCGTAATTCTTTTTTTAGTGTGTCAGTCAGACAAATGTTGTGAGCAGTGACGGTCGTCCATGGATAGTGGGGCAATGCCCCAACGCCCCCAACGGACGAACTGCCACTGGCCTAGAAATAATTAAATGGTGGGGTGCAATGATGAGATCCTCAATGATGTAACTGGTGGTGTTATATGGCTCACTGGTTAGAGGCGGCAGACCCGAGAGCAGAGGACGGCCCGGGACCAGGGTTCGATTCCCGGCGCGGCAGGTTTCTGGACCAGGGTCAGCGGACTCGATAATTCTCTCGCCTCGGTGCCCACTCTGATCAGCGTTCACACTCGGCAACTCTGGGCATTAGCTTGCCTCATCTTCACTAACGGCCCCACCAGACCGCCGGGGATGCCTGGTCTCACCCTGGAGATACCCATTAAGGGACCATCTCTCAGGGAAGCCAGGAAGGGTTTCCCAGCGGTCGAAGCGCCTTGGGACCCTACGGGTAAGTAGTGCGCTATATAAATGCCTATACATTTACATTTATATATTATCGCATCGATAATGTATTTATTATGTCATGATCAATGATCTCATTTGAGATTTCACCAGTGATATCATGATTACAAGCAGAGAACGAGTTAAAGTGTGCATAGGGGAACATAGCTGGGCTAATTCTGTTGTTTTGCTTATGTTTCAGAAACATAACTTATTTTAACTGCAGTTTTTTTCACTGAATTTATAAGGCTTTTTTTTAACAGATTACTGCTTTATGACAAGAAACCATAACTGCCCCATAACAAAGTTTTAAGTGAACCTTTGAATTTTATAATGATATTCTCTGTTGTTATCATGTGCAACTGTTGAAGTGTTGTTTTATGAATAAAATATTAGCTTCCTAGGTTGCTATTCACAGCTGTTCATGATATGGGCCCTGAGTTCTTCATTCCTGGATGAGGAGCCCTATCCTGATTCCATTGTTTGCCCTGCTTGATTCAGAAGGGGTCTGTGTCACCTTTTCCCGTCTTCAGCGCATGCATTAACACTAAAAATATCCCAATAGTGTAGGTGCTGTCGGAGCAGAGCTCGAAACACGGATAACTGGGATGTATGTCCGAAATCCGCTGTCTGCAGCTCATTTTAGAGTTCATTTATAAAGACGGAGAAGAAAAAAAGGCAAAAACTCATCCTACCTACCTCGTAAAGAGTTGATCCTACATTTCATGTAGCAATTTTACCTGGAGAAAATCTGGCACAAAGCAATTTTCTTTGCTTTGTGCCAGATAGGATTTTACCCACTTTTGAGTTTTGTTTTCCTGCTCAAAATGAGTGGTGACATGCAGAATTAGTGCAACCCATTTGTGCACATGTTCCATCTTTCCAACAAGTTATCCCCTTAAAAGTTTGCCTGATATTAGCTGGCTAAATGTGCACTGGGAAAATTTGTGAGTGCGCAGTTTTACCGCACAACTCAGAGATTTGGAATTCAGCAATATATTTCCAAGCAACTTGTAATGAGGGGCAGAGAGCTTAACTTGTCATGCTAAAATGCCCACCGTGCAGTGCATCTGACATTAATTAGCAGTTCTTTCATTTGGTTCTAATATACCATGCCATGATTAATAAAACATTTGAATTAAAGCACCAATTTATTTCCGAATAAAAATTGGTGAAATAACTCCATAGGGGCAACAGCATTAATATGTCTGTACTGGGCTTGAAAGTTCTCATGCAGGAATCACAGTGCAGCTTTAATTAACCAAACGTAATTAGCATCAATTTCTATACTGTAGATTCTATAACTCCTCACATCAGCACACACAACAGGATTGCGACAGGCCCCCCCTTGAGTGCCATCAGAAAAAGCATGACTTTAAACATATAAGAAAATATAGATGCCACGCTCAAGCCCGGGAGTCCCAAAATAATATGACATTAAGAATCTTCTCCTTTGTACCAACATCAAACATCAGAGCCTTCGGTCTGCTGGGCTGAGGTAGATGCTCTTCGGTTTGGATTCCTTGTGTTTTGTGCAGCATCAGCACTTCTACAAGCTTCTTGTCCTTGATTAATTTTGACAAAATGAATTTATGTGCTTTGTGCTTAACAAACATAACGTGCTCCTGTTCCATTAAAGTTAACAAGCAAGCACTGATGCAGTAAGCGCTAGCGTGGGAAGCAAGCGCAATATCACTGAAAATTGCGTCACAAAGTGCAGAGGCCTGCTGCCGAGTTCTCCTCGCCTGCCTACTCTCGGTTTCTCCTTCCCTTCTCCCACAAGCCAATCACGATTGCGTGTAGCCAGCCCAGTGGTGACAAAATGCTTTGGCCTATAGTTTCATTAGCCTTTAAGCCAGGGCTACATGCTATTCCTCAAGGGGGCCCCCCAGATTGACTATGTAATGAGCCATTGGCGGGAAGCACAGCACATTGGCAAAAACGGCAATTGGAAGCTAAGCCATCCCATCGTTTACTCAGACAGAACTATTACAAAACACCACCTTAAAACATCTGAGTTGCACTTGCACTCTTGCAGCAAAGCCATAGCCAACGCTGGACTATAAGTTAAAGATTGCCCGCCTGGGCCTTACCTGGTGAAATGATCGAGCTCACAGCCAGCCGAGTCCTTCCTCCTTCAACTGCCCTACTCCAGTCCAGCCAGCAACCACATAGACTACCACCTGCTGCACTCTGGATCGTAAATTAGCTGCCATGTCCTCTCTCCAAATGCTGACACAAGTGCAGCGCGCGGGAAGCATTGAGTCAGGTTAGTGTCATCTCAAGCCTGCGCAGACGGTCCTTGGCTGACACACCCTTTACCAACTCGTCACAGGGTGGGTCCCTCCCACCACGCCCTGTGACGAGTTGGAAAGGGGTGGTGACACAAGCTCTCCTCCACCCTGATTGACGTGGAGAGTTAGAAATCCCGGGCTTGTATTTAAAACGCCCGGGGCTAACATAACCTCCACGCCATCAGGGGGTGGAGACTGAGCCTTCCAGCTATGTAGTTGACGAGCCGATGACATCACAGCCTTCAGGGCTGGGATGTTGTCGGCCCGGCAAAAACATAGCAGGCATTTTTGGGCCTGGCCGCCAGAGAGCAGAGTAATTAGTCACGTGACGTGACAGCGGAGCTGCGCGAAAATGGTGAGTCATGTGGGGTTAGTAGAAGACTGCAGCCTCAGACAGTGCCCCGGGGCCCCCGTGTTCTTTGGGAATGTTTTACATTTTTTTTAAATAAAATAAAATGTTATTGATGCACTTCGTAAGTGCCTGGGGCGGAGCCCCTACGCCCTAAAAGAGAAACCGCCACTGGTAGGGGGGGAGAATGAAGGGGTCATTTAACAATCCTTCTGTAGCTGAGTAGAGAGCCTTGAAGTGGTTGGACCACGATTGGGCGGTGATAGTACACGTCCTCAAGGTGTCATCCGGACGGTTCCTACTGCCCACCAGGTCCCAAAACCCTTTCGCATCTCTCCCTCGACTAGCAGCCAAGAGGTCCTGCCAAAAATTGTCCTCCCACTCCTTTTTGGCATGTTTTTGACAGTGGGAGTATAGCCTTCTCGCCTCTCTGATCCTAATTGGGCATTTGGATTTGGCAGCTTTAACAAGTAGTTTCTTAGCTTCCCTACACTTGGAATTAAACCACCCTTGTCTAGTCCTGGGGCGAGGATTCTTCGTACTAGCACTTCCTCGGACAATAAAAAGATCACTAAGAGCCTGTATCAGGTTGCAAAACCCTGCAGGCACATCCGCCAGCCCTCCCTCAGGACTAGCGAGGTTTTCCAGAGCTGCAGCTACTAGCTGTGTTATGGAAGATGTCTTATCCGCTGAAAGTGATAACTTAGACCACTTTAGCCGTCGGCTACAGTTGGAAACCACAGACATATCTGGGGCGGGGGGGCAGACAATTCTACTCTCTAAGTGATCTAGCCATCTATAGTTCAGGGTGAGAGAGAGGAGATTGTGGTCACTCTCAACAGAGGGTATAATCGCCATGTCCTTTACCAGACTCCAGAGATGGGTGTCGAGAAGGAGATAGTCGATTCTTGGCGTGTGACCTGGCCTATTGTAGGTGTGGGCTCCCTCTTTATCAGAGGTGGTCCTGCCATTAAGAGCCCTCAGGTCAAATTCCATAATTAAGGAATTGACCTGAAGCACCACATCCGTCCATTTTTTGACTGGGCTGAGATCTAGGGCTGGGATCCCCCATTTATTGTCATCTTCCTCCTGGTCCTGGGTGACTCCAGGGCCAAGCGGTTCGAAAGTACAATTAAAATCACCCGCAACTAGGGTACGGTTCTTGTATGGAGAGGATCGAAGCGAAGCCTCCAGACAAGCAATGGTAGGGGATTCTCTACCCCCTTTGGTACCGCGGGCATATATGTTGAAAATATTGGCAACAACATGCCCCCTGGAGTTTTTAAGTGTAATATTAAGAAGATCATGACAATTGGTGTCATGCTCTTCCACCCTGCAATTTAGTGCGGAGGACACCCAAACAAGGAGGCCGCCCGATGGACGTCCCCTGCCTGACTCGGAATGAATAGCTGGTAGAAAGTGGGTGGAATATCCAGCCTTATGGAGAGGCTCTTTACTCCAAGTTTCCTGGAACAGGCAGATGGAGTATTGCTCCACCTGAGCGTTCCAATCCGGCAGGGCCAGCTTCCTGTGCAGACCGGCCACATTCCAGCTGAGAACCCTAATGAGTGGGTCCGCCACAGCCGAAATGTTGCAGGGCTCGACAGGGCCTGGATGGCCCGACTCGCACGCAGAGGGACAAATGGTCACACATTCCCGTGCCGTCATCCCCGACCTAGTCTCCCCTAAATATGCTGGTGCCACCCGGTGATCTAAAGGAGTCGGGGGTTCTTGGGGTTTAGCAATTGGTACAGAGTTGGCGTCAGAGGGCCAGGATGTCTCGGCCTCCTCTGGGGGGTCCATACGTCAGTAGCCCAAATCGCCCCAATTAGGCAATTGTGGAACTGCATGCAGATGTGGAACATTAGTTACTGGGTGCCAAAGGCCATAAGCATAGTTTGGAGTTGGAATCACAGGGAAACAGTTTATAGGATTCAGGGCCGGCCGCGGGTAAAAGAATGTCAGATCTACCACCTCAACTCCCGGGCCGGACGTGACCTGTCCTTGACTGGAAATAGCGTGGGCAGCTCTTATGTCCTGAAAGTTAACCACCACACAATCCCCCTCCACTGTTTTCTTCTTATATCCAATCCAACCCACCCTACGCACACCAAGAATCAGGCCATCCACACCCACCGGAAGGGGTCTATTGGCTTTCAACCAGTGGATGACCTTATTCTTTAGGGTCTGGTGCGTTTCCTGCTGATTGTCCTTCAAAGCCGGGACTTTAATAAGAACAGCTACATATGGATGGCACTCAGGTGGGAGGTTGACTGGGGGACATTTGCGTACAACCTTTTCAGGTATAACCGGTAGATTTGGGTTAATAGAAGGATTTGTGGTTGCTTTTGCCTTTGAAATTTGAACTTGGACTGCTCCTTTAGCGGCGGTGGGTAGGGCGGGAGGTAGTTTAGAAATGGATCCTAACCCTCCATTTTGCTGCTTCTTGGGAGCGGAGTTAGGTTTAACTGCTTTCGCTACTGGGGCCTTACTAGCATGGACCTGTACAGCATGGGTGGTAGTGGGCTGTTTACCCGGTTTTGCAGTTGCCATAGGAGCAGGTGTTAGAGCTGAACCGCTGGCTAGTGCAGAAGCGGGTGGAGCCGGTATATGACCATGAGGAGGGCCTACCGGATTTACTTTCCCTTCCCTCCCACTTGCAGTATCGTCTCTAGATTTTGATTGTAATTTAATGAGAGACTTCAGGGAGAAGAAGTTATCCCGGGTGGTCTGTTCAAAGCTATCAAGCCTATCCCCCAGACTCTTAACTTGGACAAACAGCGGTGCCAACAGAGCCTTAACCTGATTCTCAAGGTACTCCATGGAAAACCCCTCTTTTGGTGGTGGAAGAGGTGCCATGGACGAGTGCTGGGGCGATGCTGTTTCTAATGTTGAAACCACAGGAGGTATGTTCCCTTGAATTGCTGGCTCTCCTACTTCTGGTTGCATAAGAGTCTTGTGAGGCTGTATCCTTGGGCGCTTATAAAGCGCCGAGTAGCTTCCTTTCCTGGTGCTTATAACCCTTTTCCTTTTCTTAAGGGTGCAAGAAGCTCGTGTCAGGGGCGCTACTTTAGGGCTTATTATAGGAGCCTCATTGGGAAGTTGTAGATTATTGCTAGGGATGCTATCCGTAGATAATATAGGTAGTGAAAGCCTCGGTCCCCTGTCAGCTGGACTATAGCTCCGGGTAGGTGAGTTAGAGATTAAGCTCTCTATCCTATCAATGCCTGCTTCTATTGCTACAATCCGTGGCTCAACCGACACTATCTCTGTTAAGGGAGAAGTAGAGTAGATTGAGGGTGGAGACAGGGCATGTGCAACTGTTCCCAGGGAGGAGCGTTTGGACGTAAAAGAGTCTAATGAGAGGCGGCGTTCTGTCATCACAATTTCCTTTTCGATGACCGCGGCCACCCTAGTGATGAATTTGTCCATTGTGCCGATTATAGTATTCCCTGTGGCACTTTCTCCCCCACCCCTCAACGCTTTACCAGAGCGGGTTGACATGGTGGACTTCAAGAAATTATAGCACGGGCGTTGGATGTAAGAGGGGTGGCCCAGCCCAGCCTCTGTCTGCCCCTGACGGCCACAGACGGCCCGCCCTCTGCCCGGGCTCCGCCCGGCGCCGTCCGCGACGCGGAGGGTGCTCTCTCCTTTTCAGCGCCTCCGGTCGCGCTCCGCCGGAAGTGGGCGTGGTTCTGCCTCAGGGCAGGCTGGGAGCTGTAGTTCTTCCCTGTCCGCGGCCGAGTGATGGAAACTACTCGGCGGCGGGTGAACAGACAGCCTCAGGGACCCAGCGCTGCCAGGGAACACAGATGTGCCAAGCAATCCCCTCCGCAATCCTTCAGGTGTTGGAATGCCTCCCGCTCCTCAGTGGGAGCTCTCTCCTTTTCAGCGCCTCCGGTCGTGCTCCGCCGGAAGTGGGCGTGGTTCTGCCTCAGGGCAGGCTGGGAGCTGTAGTTCTTCCCTGTCCGCGGCCGAGTGATGGAAACTACTCGGCGGCGGGTGAACAGACAGCCTCAGGGACCCAGCGCTGCCAGGGAACACAGATGTGCCAAGCAATCCCCTCCGCAATCCTTCAGGTGTTGGAATGTCAATTGCATAGTCATTCTGCTCTCTGCGTTAGCCACCAGTACCCTATTGAGGCGACTTTGTGTATTATGAGTAGGGGAAAAGAAGGTATAGACCTGCAGGGTCGGATTGGCCTGACGCCAGATATCCACAGCTCCTACATTCTCCATAACCTCGTGAAGCTGTTTCGTCATACGAGGTTTCGTGCCCTCCTGCGGCGGAGATCTGTCCAGGACCGGGTCCAGGACACAATTAAAGTCTCCTAACCAGAGTAGTGGTGCCTCTAGGTCATCAATCAGAATATCTACAGGGCCTGGAAAAATCCTGGATCGTCCACATTCGGTGCATAAGTATTTAAAAGGGTAACATCCCTGCCATCTAGCTTAACCCTGAGGAGCAAATACATGCCAGGAATATCTGCCTCTACATACTAAGGTGCAAACGGGACCCCCCTAGCGTACGAGGAATAAGAGGAATGGAACACCTGACCCCGCCATTTCTTACCCAACTTCTGTGCCCCTTCCTCGGTAAGATGAGTCTCCTGCAGACATGCAATTGACACCTTATGTATTCGAAGCCAAGATAATACTCATTATCGTTTCGTGCAGGTACCAAGCCCTCTCACATTCCAACTCACAAACTTGTAACTCATTGTCTACTATGTGTCCCACCTCCCCCCATACTACACTCTCAGTGTTTCCCCAGTCCCATGCCCAATGTGTCATACATGCGATGCCTACAACTACCTCGAACAACCAACCCCTTCGAACCCCAACCCCCCCCACGAGCAATATACTAGCAACAACCTCAACAACCTCAACTGCTTATATGCCCTTCCCACGCTGGTGCCAGGACGTACACAGCTTCCCCATCAGTCTCCCTTACCAATCTAGGCACAAAACCGAAAAGGAAAAAAGGGAAGACAACTACCCCCCCCCCCCCCATCCCCCCACCACTCTCAACTCCCCACCAGGCCGCCCATCCGGACCTAAAACTAAACCCCCCACCCCGGCTCTTACAACAAAGGAGAACGGCTTTCACACAGGCCCTTGAGCCCCACTCTCTCCCCCTCCCCCAAGCTTCAGCAACTGACAGCGCCCCTTCCCATCAGCCATAACCCCCTTACTGTCCAGCAAATGTCCAGCATCATGACCAGCGTCCAACAATGATGTAGGGCCGCGGCTCCTCCTCACAACAGTCAGTCCGGGTCCCGCCCCGGCCGTCTCCGGGATCGTTGCACTCGTCGGGGAGACCACCTCCGCAGTGGGCAGCAAAGTATCTGGTACCAGGATCTCCACCGGAGAAGTAGTTTGAGATGCCTCCTGCAATCGATTCGATTCCGGCAAATCCATGCGAAGGGAGCCATCTTCTCCCACCGTGACTCGGTTGCTCTCCACACTCTCATCTGTACGGGACCCTCAACGTCTTCTCCGGCTGCGCTGCCTCCGTGGCCTGGTCCCCCAAGTACTACGGGCACCCGCCCGTTGTCCGGGAGGGAGGGCATCCCCCCGAATCTCGAGCCACTCTCATACTTCCGCGGGGGTTTCAAAGAAGTGGGCCTTCCCTTGGGACATACGCTGGGTAGAGTAGCATGTACTGTAACTGCCAGAAAGGACTTGCGCTGTTCCTGAACCAATTGTGTATAGTCCGGATAAATGGATACCTTTGAATTCTCGAATGTAAGGTCTTTGGACTCTCTCGCCGCTTTTAGGATGCAGTCCCTTTCGCGGTAGTTTAGGATTTTGGCAATGAGAGCCCGTGGAGGGACTCCAGTCTTCGGGGCGGGACTAACGGTCTGTGGGCCCTTTCTATCACAAAGACGTCCGACAGACGGCCGATAAAGATCCATGACTTTATCGGCCACCTTGCGCAGGTCAGTCAGTAGGAGGTTCACGTCAATGGACACCGTCTCGATCTGTCGCTCCAAGGCAGAGTGAGACCCCTGTATCGCTTTCAACAATTCCGCCCGCGATGGCTCATCGGAGGCTGGATCCCCCTCTTCCTGCCCCGACTGGCGCGTGAGTCTCTGCGAGGGGAGCCTTTGCTTTGTATATTGCGTTATGGTATTGGGCTGAGTAGCCTGAGGCGTTCTTTCCTTGCGCATCATGAGTTGCGACAGGGGTCTCCTCAGAGGTCTTTCTCCCACTAGAGTCTCCACACAGCAGAGCGCCTAGATGTCCCACACGTACCAGGCACCGGGCAATTCGGTCCACAGTCTCAATATCCAGACTCCAATCTATCAGCTATGTTGAACGCCAAGCCAGGCCCCAGTCTAAACGGGGAGGGGAAGCCCAATCCAAGTACAGGTAGCCACCTCCTCCACACCACCGCAGGACTCTGTTCTCGAGGTACTCACTCCGGCAAGCGCGTGTCCGGACACTTCCGCCCAAGACCTGCTCCCCAGATTCAGCAGAAGGTCCCTGCAGCAGTACGTCTCTTCTCGCCAGGAGGGATGGGCCACTCAGGCCCAGGATGTAACTCCTTGTCCGGGCAACCAAGACCCAGTCCTTCGCCGAGCCGCCGTACCCCGTTACCGCTTACATCCGGGGGGAGGGGCCTCGACGCCGGCGGGCCTTCCGTGTTTAGTCCACTCCCAATCTTCGCAGGCAGGCTCAGTTCCCAGCCTCAAGCTGCGCGGCCACGTCCTGCACTGGATAGGCCGCCGCACCATCCCCGGGCCAAGAGTCAGCCAGGGTACAGGGACCGGGCCCCAGGCAACTGAATAGGTCTGAACTCTGCCGCCCCCCAGTCACTACGGAGGTCCTTGGTGTCAATGGGCCCCTCCGCACCAGGAGGTCAGCGTCTCTGCGGCCCGGCGCCAGCTCCAATCCAGTTAGCCTCTCATAGAGCCGTTCCGCTCGCTAAGCCCTCCTCCGTTGTTCTCTTCCGTGCCAAGGGGGGCTTCAGATGGCAGTGGGCCCCCCGAATCCCGCCGGTCAAGTTCGCGACCAGGCCTGATCCACGGCCTTAAGTGGCAAGTAGCGCCCCCGCAAAGCAGGGCGGTCGGCAGGCAGCAGGAAATTCAATCCATACGGGCTCCCCGTCTCCAGGAGGCCCCGACACCACTTTGGTGCCCCGGTGACAGCGGGAGGTCCCGATGGCAGTGGCCTCCCCCGTCAACCAGAGGCGGCCGGCGCCCGTAGCCAATCCGCAGCCCCCGGTCTCAGTTCAAGGGGGTCTGGCGGTGGGCCAGCTGGGCCAGGCACTCCAACAGGCTTAATTCGTAGGCACAACTCCGGGCTACAAGTCGGCGCGGCCATGTCCCAAAGCGGACACGCCACCGCACCAACACAAGGTTCAAGCAGGGCACGAATACCGGGCCCCAGGACTTCAATAGGCTCCAGGCGCTGCGGCGGTCCAGCTACTGCGTTGGGCCCCGATGGCAGTGGGTTCCCCCGCACCAGGCGTGTCACTCCCCGCGGCCCAGCGCCGCCTCCGGGGCAATTAACTCCCCGCAGCACCGCCCGATCTCAGCTCATCAGCTCCTGAAGGCCGGGGGATCCCCGATGGCAGCGGGCTCCCCGGGAACCGTCCGATCCCGGCCGCGACCAGGCCCGATCCGCAGCCTCAATTTGCCATATGCCGTCGCGCAGGGGCTGGCCACTTCCCCTGCCACAGGCCAGTTGACGGGCAGCAAGGACGGCGCATCTGGACTCCTCGTCCCCAGAGGATCCCAACGCCCCTCCAGCACCCCGATGACAACGGGAGGCCCCGATGGCAGTGGGTCCTCCCGCATCCGGAGCAGGCCGATCCCCGGCCTCAATTTCAAATAGGTCCGGCGCCAGCTCCGCCGGTCAGATCACTCCCGCAATCCGCTCGTCCTCCACCTCCAAACGGGTCAGGGGGGGTCCAGCAGCCTCCAGTATCGTGGGACCCTCAACCAAGCGCCGAGGTGGGCTGGAAGGATCTTATCTTCAGGATTATATTGGCGGCGGGCAGGGAGCCGAAGGAGCTCACGTCCTGTCGGTCATGCTGCTTGGCCACACCCCCGCAGCCACTATTTCTTATTATTAAATCGTTCGGGGTTGACTTGGTCAACTATGCTGACAATACGCAGCTGGCTTTCTCCTTGGAAGGAGAACAGGCTGTTTCCTTCAAGCACTTTCAAGAGTGTATGCGCCAGACTGCAGATTGGCGCATACACTCTTGAAAGTGCTTGAAGGAAACAGCCTTGAACACTCTGCAGTTCAATGGAGGAAAAACTGAGGTGCTCTACTGCTCTCCTGTAAGGCCGTCCACATATTCTCCGTTGGAGTTTAGACTCACTCCGGAGGAGGATCCACTGATTCCGGCCAATACGGTGCGGAATCTGGGGGTCCTAATAGACAAGAACCTCCATATGGAGTCACAGGCAACTAAGACAGCTAATGTTTGCTTTGGCTTGTTACGCCTGCTACGTCGAATTCTCCCCATCTTACCAGAAGATTTGCGCTCTTTGGTAGTGAGCAGTACAGTGTTGAGCAGACTGGACTATTGTAACTCCCTATATTTAGGAGCCCCCCAGTACATTTTTCAAGGGCTGGAAAGAGTCCAGTCTGCAGCTGCAAAACTAGTCCTGAGTCTGCGACGTGGCTCGTCTTCCACTTCCACATTGAGACAGCTTCACTGGCTACCAATCCAGGAAAGAGTTCTTTTCAAGTCACTTTGCCAGGTGTTTAGAGCCTCACATGAGATGTGCCCAATTCCACTACAGGAAAGATTCTCCTGGTACCTTCCTCAGAGACAGCTCCGGTCCTCGGTACCGTTTTGCTGACAGTCACAAAATGTAAACGCTCTCGGATGGGGGGAGGGCTTTCAGCGTGGTAGGGGCATAGTTATGGAACAAGCTGCCACAAATGATCAGACAGAGTGCCTCACTAACCGAATTCAGGAAAAGCCTGAAAACGTGGCTATTTCCGAAACTCTGATCCACGCTCCATCCTTCTGTTCACCATCTAGCTGACCAAGTGTTTGATATCTGAAGCGCCAGGATACCCGTAGGGTGGCAGTAGCGCTATACAAGCATAGATACAATACAATACAACAGTTAAACTTATTCAATCATGCATGCTTCGTTTCTACAGAGTTACACAGAAATAGGTAGACGGGCGTTTCAATAAAAAGGGTTTATTGAACAGTCTTATTGCTCATGCAAGAGATATGAACTGTTACAATCGTAAGATAGAATGCGAAGTATAATGCGTACAGCGTTAGCAGTAAGATAAGATAATACTTCAATACCATGGTTTGTAGCTAAGACATATATCCATAAAATACATACATAAATTACACAGGCTAAAGTGTGACTGCTCGTCCAGTGCTTCTAAATATTTCTACCCCATTGTGCCTAAACCTAAGTGTAGTATGAGGTAAGAAGTAGGTGCTGTTTTCTATAGTCTAGTTTAGCTATAGTTAGTATTGCCAAGAGTCCCTCTAGGTTCTAGTCTGCTCCATACCTTAGAATGAGAGAGGTTAGAATCTCTTTTGGGGTCTCGATCTCTAAAACCCCGCAAGGGTAGTCAGAAACACAAGCTGGATTCTCTGCGAGGAGGATGACAGCGCTGTTCAGTGCGTCAGGCGGGGACTCGAATTCCTTCCGAACTTGCAGTGGCGAGCCTTATCGAGCTGTGCAGCCGAGCCGTGGTTTGCCATGGCAAGTGAAAGCATATTTATACCTTGAAGGTGTTTAGGAATGCCAGTATTGACGTAAAAGTCGGGCAGAAGAATGTTATGAATTAACCCCTAAGGAATAGATGTTCATTCATATTAAAGGAGTTCTTGGAGAAATCAATAATCCAGAGTCTGGTTTTCCAAGAACTCGTTGTGACGAAGAGGAACGGATGTAGTTGAGCATGCCTGTATTTAGTTAGCATGGGCAATGCCTAAATGAGGGCTGGATTTCTATGCATAATTAAGGGCAATGAGAATTGTGCCTATATAAGGGCATAAATCGGGGAACCTATATACTGTATCTAAATCGACACACAACAGCATTAACTAGTCATTAGGCAGTGAAAAGCCATGTTTTCAAGGCCTTCCTAAAGACCAGAAGATTTGTTATGCATCTGAGAGGCTAAAGGAGGTCATTCCTTGCTTAGGCTGCATCGATCAGAAAGCTTCTGCCATCCAGTTAGCTTTTTTTACTGAGGGTACTGAAACTAATTTTGCTTCTGAGGAGCGCAGTGAGCTTCTAGGTACATACCAGCGGAATAGTTGTTTCAAGTGAAGGGATCCGATTCCATGAAGGAACTTATAGACCACACACATAGCTTCAAAAACAAAACACACTTTTTGACAGGCAACCAATGGAGCCTTTTAATCTCCGCCGAGATTGAGGCATATTTGGGGACGCCAGTGAGCAGTCTGGCAGCTGTGTTCTGCAGGAGTTGAAGTTTTTTCATAATCCCCTTCTGGATATTTAGATATAAGCTGTTGCAATAATCCAGTCTGGACATGGCTAAGGCAGTAACAACAGGATCTCAGAATGTAGGATGTAGCTGAGACCTTGACTGATTAGTCAAGGTACTGGCATAACTGCCTCTGAAAGGTGATTCTGACATCTGTCCATGATGACTGATGGGTTTTGTCCTGGGGAGGACCTCATGCACCTGCTCTGACATACTAAAATCTTGCCCAAAAATATTATTGCTTACTGATTTTGAGTAGAAAAGCTTTTCAAGTTGCATTGAATGGATATAACTGTTGAGAACACTTGAGAGTAAGTTAAAGGCAGACTGAGCAAGGACTTCCTAACCAGGGTGGCAATAATGCTACACTGCTCCCCAAGCTCCTGTCAGTTATAGAGCTATTTTGTTGAAGACAATTGTATTATTAAGGGATTTTTCACAGGGTTGCTCCCTGTCTCTTCTTCATTTCCTGCAAGCCATAGGACAGCTGTTCATAGCCATCTTCCGATTAATGGTGATTACGGTAGCTCTTACCTGTGCAGATGACATTCTCCACATAGTCCTAACTTCCCACACAAATGACATTGATAAAGTGGTTCTCTGTCTTCTGGGGATACTTGGCAAATTGGAGGAAATGTAAGATTCTACCTTTTTGAAGTTCCATCTCCATACTGTGATGGTGTACAAAGGTTTAGATGGGCAGTGGTCAAGCTCAAATACCTGGGAGTCATTAATAGTGGCCTTGAACGTTTGGTATCTAATAATGTTGGCCCCATGATTGCCAAAACAAATAAATGGTTTGAACTTAAGCTTTCCTTGTGTTTCACAGATCGACAGTTGTAAAAATGTTAGTGCCCTCCCAACCGCATAGGTTTCATATTGTCGATGGGACAAATCTTGAAGTGTTTTCTAACCTGTGTAGAGAACCTAAATTTGGCAATACCTAACTATGAACGTATACTGAACTGACCCACTGCGGGAAAAGCTAGGTGTGGGCTGTGCCTGTACGTCTACCCACCTCACTTGTACTGACCGATACAATGACTTGGGCTTCAGCACAAGGGAGTGGTTTTGTGTTTATATATTGTCATTATCTTCAAACTCTTTTCTATGAATGTTGAAGCTGACCTAGCCTCTTTCAGATAACAGAAACAGAATAATTCCTATGACCGTATAGAGGGGGAATAGTCTACACCTCATCTACCATGCTAGGTGCCTCAGAGATGCAAGACTTAAGTTTCTTGTAATTTAAAAAAAATACATACTTGGTATTAAACTCCTTCCAAATATATTCTTCAAAATCGCTGAAAAATCCACATTGGGACTTATGAGTAATTGAACAATGATAACAACATACCACACTTGAAATGTATAATATATTAGCAAGAAATCATCCTTTTAAACATTTTGAGGCTGGCCTTTTCTTGAGACTCAGTGGTTGGAGGGGAAAGCAAGTGAGATGTGATTTGGTACATATCCTGTGGACTTTCCCAATTTTTGCTTCTTACTGGATCTCAGTATGACATGCAATGTCAGAAAACAGCGCTTCATATTACAATCGTCAGCCAGACGTGCACAGCTGAATGATGTCTTTGAAATCTCAAAACGCCGCTTGCCTCTGTTGGAGTTGGAACACAGCCTCTTCTATTGAAGGTGAAGGTGTGCATTCTCAGGCTTTCGAAATCATCCTGCGTGCCGTAGCATGGGAAATGGCTTTCACAATTCTTGCTCGTGGCCTATGGCTTACAAAAAGAACATTTATCTATACTACTATTATAAAGAGAGAACTTGCACCTTTTGGCCAGGTAAACTCGGGAACCACAGCGCCAATCTACACACCCGATACATCTATGAAAATGTCAGTGTGTGTAGATGGACATAGGCTATATAAATAAAAATAAAAAAGTAAATTAAAAAAATTAAGTTTGAAAACAAAGTAGTGCCCTGAAAGTAGCGCCGGCCGGGACCTGGCCGCGACGCAACATGCGTGATGACCGCGACGTGCGTGATGACGACGAAGGAGGAGCGGCGGTGCGGTGACGAGCGGCTGTGCAGTGAGGAGCGGCGGCACAGGTAAGGAAAGGGAAAGTTTTCGAGCTTTTCATAAACTCTCAGTGCGAGACTGTGTGATGCAGGGGGAGGCGATGTCGGAGCAGGGTGAGTCGGGCGGGAGGGAGTCGGGGCGGGAGGGGGGCCTGGTCCGTGTCCGTGCATGGGCATGCACGGACAATGTGAGGGCGGGGGCCTTGGTGGGTGGTTGGCCCTGAAGCCTCATTGCCCCCAGGCAATGCTGGGGCGGGCTGCTAGTAAGATACAATACTGAACGGTGTATTTACCTGCATTTGACATTAATAGATGGTGCCATGGATTTCCCTGCTTAGTGAACTACCATAGGTGCAAATGGGTGTATTTAACTGGGATTGGGCTCCATTTATAGATGATGCCAGGGATATCCCTGCTTAGTGAACTTCCGGTAGTGCTGGCTTACTCTTTTTAGGAGCTTGCACAACCCGGTTCATTAAAGGTTGGACAGTATTATTGGTTTTAGTCCAAGAGTTGGAATCAAGTAGAAAGTCACATACCTACATCCAAACTCTCTCTCTCTCTCTCTCTCTCTCTGTCTCTCTCTCTCTCTCTCTCTCTTTCTCTCTCTCTCTCTCTCTCTTCTCTCTCTCTCCTCACACACAAACACTCTCTCTCTCTCTCTCTCTCTCATTGGGATTGAGTTTTTTTAACATTCAAATTGTAGTATAGATGTATGTAAAATTTTTAGAAATTTGTTATCATATTAGAACAGAGTTCTCCAAACCTTTTGATGCCGAGACCCCCTTGTCAAACTGTTTAAGGCATATGGACCCCCTTCTGACAAAAATTTCTACAACCTTGTACTCTTCATCATTGGGAAATAATATTAAACCTTGTTTAGCAAACCAAAGGTCAGTGAGGATGGGGTTGTTGTCAAAAGCTGTAGCTATAAGCAAAGGGCCTAATTCATGACGAATGGGCGTATTTATGAAATATGGTGTATTTCTGTCCTTTTCCCTTGCGTTGGCGCGCAAATTGCTGCCTAGCAGCAACACAGGAGGGATTGTTTTTGTACAGGAAGGGGCACCTTCTTTCACATACACAATTCAGAGAGGCGTTTTTCTTTTTCTATGTGAGCTGCAGAATGCAGCATACGTGAAAAGAGGATAAAACTAGGAGAAATGAAAACATCCCTCCTCGTTTCACCTCCACTGTGGAGGCATCTGTTTTTGAAGCTCCCCAGGTTTACGTGATTTTGTAAATATAGGGCAGCATCAAAATCCATGGGTGTTGCGTGGGAACCCCACACAAAGCCCATGGAACACCTCCTTGATGCAGAGTATTTCAAAGCAGTGACTTGCGCTGCTATGTGTTACTCCATATCTGTGAGGCCATGCAAAGCCTTGCATGGTGACTTTGCACCGCCTCGGAGGTATGGTTGAGAGGCTTGCGCCACTGGATGGTCAAGAACAGTGAAGCTCTAGTGATGCAAGCCTCTCCTAAATAAGCTCAAAATATTCTGGCCTTACTTATCAATCAATCAATCAGTGACACTTATAAAGCGCGCTACATACCCGTGGGGTCTCAAGGCGCTGGGGGGGGGGGGAGCCGCTACTGCTCGAACAGCCAGGTCTTCAGCTTCTTCCTGAAGGAGAGGTGGTCTTGGGTCAGGCGCAGGTCGGTCGGGAGGGAGTTCCAGGTCTTGGCGGCCAGGTGGGAGAAGGACCTTCCTCCTGTAGTCGCTCTTCGGATGCGGGGGACGGCGGCGAGGGCGTGGTTGGCTGATCGGAGGTGGCGTTTGGGAGCGTAGAAGTTGACTCGGCTGTTGAGGTAGCTCGGGCCTTGGTCGTGTAGGGCTTTGTGTGCGTGGGTGAAGAGGCGGAAGGTGATTCTTTTGTTGACGGGGAGCCAGTGAAGGTCTCGCAGATGTCCGGAGATGTGGCTGGTTCGTGGGATGTCGAGGATGAGTCTGGCTGAGGCGTTCTGGATCCGCTGGAGTCTCTTCTGGAGCTTGGCGGTGGTCCCGGCGTAGAGGGCGTTGCCGTAGTCCAGTCGGCTGGTGACGAGGGCCTGGGTGACGGTCTTCCTGGTCTCGGTGGGGATCCACCAGAAGATCTTCCGTAGCATGCGTAGGATGTTGAAGCATGCAGAGGAGACGTTGTTGACTTGCCTGGTCATGGAGAGGGAGGAGTCCAGGATGAAGCCCAGGTTGCGTGCATGGTCTGTCGGTTTGGGTGCGGTGCCCAGGGCGGGAGGCCACCAGGAGTCGTCCCAGGCGGAGGGAGAGGGGCCCAGGATGAGGACCTCCGTCTTGTCCGAGTTCAGTTTCAGGCGGCTGGTCGTCATCCACTCGGCTACCTCTTTCATCCCTTCGTGCAGGTTGGCTCTGGCGGCGGCGGGGTCGTTGGTCAGGGAGAGGATCAGCTGGGTGTCGTCGGCGTAGGAGATTATGCTGAGGTTGTGTTTGCGTACGATGGCCGCGAGGGGGCTCATGTAGACGTTGAAGAGGGTGGGGCTCAGAGATGATCCTTGGGGGACGCCGCAGATGACTTCGGTGGCCTCTGACTTGTACGGTGGTAGGCGGACTCTCTGTGTTCTCCCGTCGAGGAAGGAGGTGATCCACTCCAGCGCCTTGTCCTGGATTCCGACGTTGCTGAGGCGCTGCACTAGGGTGCGGTGGCAGACCGTGTCGAATGCCGCGGAGAGGTCTAGGAGGATGAGGGCCGCTGTTTCTCCATTGTCCATCAGGGCTCGGATGTCGTCGGTGGCGGCGATGAGGGCGGTCTCGGTGCTGTGGTTGGCTCGGAAGCCGGACTGTGAGGGGTCGAGGGATCCGTTCGTCTCGAGGAAAGCGGCCATCTGCTTGTTGACGGTCTTCTCGATGACTTTGGCTGGAAACGGGAGGAGCGAGATGGGGCGGTAGTTCTTGAGGTCGGTGGGGTCCGCTGTTGGTTTCTTGAGTAGGGCGCTGAGTTCGGCGTGTTTCCAGCTCTCGGGGAAGATGGTGGTGTCGAGGGATGTGTTGATGATGTCTCGCAGGTGGGGTGCGATGACAGCGTCGGCTTTGTTGAAGACGTGGTGAGGGCAGGGGTCGGTCGGTGATCCGGAGTGGATGGAGTTCATCGTGCGGATGGTGTCTTCGGTGCTGATCGGGGTCCAGGCGTGGAGGGTGGTGGTGGGGGGTGGTTGTTCGGTCATGGTGTGCGTTGGTTGGTTGTTGAAGCTGTTGTGTATGTCCGCGATCTTGTTGTGGAAGACTTATGAAGTCTTGTCACACTTTTACACACCACTGAGTGACTTTTTGTGACGCCGTGGTGGCGTGAATAATGCGCCACGTTGCTCCATATTTACAAAGTGGTACAAAAGGTGGTGGTGATGGACGGAGCATCTGAACCAATCAAACACTCACACCCAGTCAACAGATCTGGGTTGAATTCATCACCGTTCTTTAGCCCACTCTGCCACCCCAGTTCAGACATGGCCATATGCAAATCAGTCGGACCCTGTGCCTCATGGGAACAGTCCAGCCCGAACTGCCAAGCCATGCCTTCCCTGGAACGGAAACAAGCTTGCTAGGACCGGTTTCTGGCATCCCAGTCGTCTTCAGCCAGGCTGCACTACATTATACCTGTGTCAGGTATAATGTTTGCAGGGAGGGCGTTCCCCCACAATAAAGGGTCATATAAGTGATGCAGTGAAATCTATGAGATATCACTTCAACACTTCTAGGATGCTACTGTGTCAATATCTTACACCTGGCTCAGAGCAGGTGTGAGACTGATGCAAGCCCTTTCACATGGGGCTTTCCCCAAGTGAAAGGACACACTGCTAGAGTTGTGTCTGTTTTCAGACACACCCCAGCAATGTGTCACTTTTGCCCCTACAGATACATTAGAAATACTGAAGTATCTGTAATTCCTTACAACATGGTGCGCCGTACATTAAATGGGGCACATCCATTGTCACAAGGAGTGCACAGTGAAAACTGTTGCATCACTGTTTTGTCGCAGTGAGGCAACAATTTTCATAACGTAGGCCCTCTGTACGTTTTTAGAGTTTTTCACCATCAGGTATCTACCCAAAAAATAATGGGCAGTGTAAATGAAAAATAAATTGAAAAGTTGTGGGAAATGCACTGTAGTACATTATGAAACCTCTATTAGTGAATGCACTGCACAGGTCTGCGTTTAACCAGAAAGCCACATAATTACATCTTGGTTGGTTCAGTGGAGAATAGTGATGTGTATTTTTAGTGCTACGAGGTCACAGCCTGTGACAGAAAGCACTGTGAATATGTAAGTCATTATTTTATCCTTACATTGCACACAGTGTAAAATAGAATGCTGCAAAAGATGGAAATAGTTTCACACTAAAATGATGCTTCCAAAACATACATTTTGTTAAATACAGAGTGTATTTAATGCAAACTTTGTTTCCATAGCTGTCCCTTCAACACCTCTTTAGGGGTACTAAGGGCAGTGTAAATGCAGTTAAAAGTAAAAGCAAGCACTTCCCAGCCCAATTGTTAACGCTTTGTACTTCCACTCAAAAAAACATCTTTTTCATCACAAAGCTTGGAGTGATTTGATTAATTAAAGCCAGAACTGCTCCCAAGCATCCTTTACACGCTCAAATTTGCATTTGAGAACGATCTAAATTAGCCAAGCACACGATTTGAATTGAAGAGACAAGTGAAGTACAATGGAAGGAAAATTAATGCATGCAGCTAACTAATTAAGGTGGACAGTAATAGAAGTTGGAAGTAAGGATCAATTCAAGGGTAATCTTGAGACATTGTATTCCTCTTGATACCCAAGAAGAGGAAGCTGCTTCCAACTAAATGACTTATTAATGCTCCAAATATCACCATTAATTATATTTTCCCTCTGGAAGTCTAAATCCTACGTAAACGATCATCCTAGTAAAAAATGACAGTGCCTCTTAGCACCTTAACTTCAGGCAATGCCTAACAGCAGTTTGTCGCATGGATGGAAAATAATAATCTAAAGCTTAATACAGGAAAGTCTGAGTTGCTAATAGAGGGCAAAGATTACCAAAATTGGAATATTCTTTGGTGGCCCCTAAAGATGGGTCCACCCCCAAACCCTTTTACAGGTGGGACCGTTTGGAATCAAGGCACACATTTGATAGCCAGTTTTCTTTTCAGCAACAGATTCTGACTGTGATTTCTCCCTTCTTAAGGCTGCCGAAAAGCCTTCACAAAGCACTTTGTATTCTCCCTCTTAAAGTCAGGAAAACAGTTATCCGTGCCTTAAAAGGGTGGATCACTCCAGTGCGTTTCATATTTGCCTGCCAAAAAAGTAATAAACTTCAACAGGTGCAAAATGTGGTGGACAGATTTCTGCTCCATCTACCCAAGTTTGAAAGACCTTCATTGGCTCCTTACCAACAAGAGAATTCAATGTAAGATTTGATCTCACTTCCACCAAGTGGTCAGCCGTTGTGGCATGCTCAGTCTTCAAAAGTTGTTCAAATTCTACTCACCTACTAAACAGCTTAGATCTTCCCAATATAATCCAATTTTTCCATCTAAAGTTTGTACTATATGAATAGGAGGCTATTTAGCAGCAGTTTTTGGGGCTACATTATAAAATTCCTTTCCGCTACTACTGATCCCAATCTCGTTGTTAAGACCTGAAAATCTAATTTTTCACTGCTAAATAAACAATCTTGTCTTCCACCACTGTTGCAGTTTTGGCATTAGCTTATTGAAGCTCTAACTCCATCATTAGCTGCACTTTATAAATCATATTTCAAATTCCTTTAAGATTAATTCTTTTAAACAAATAATATTCCACCGTTCTTAGAAAAATGGTGGTTGATTCTGTATGTACCATCTAGTAAACATAAAGGAGGGGACAGAGCACAATAAAGAACAAAAAAACCATTTGAAAAAGATGCATCCAATAGGAACTAAAAAATACTCGTTGGCTAATATAATAACATAGAAAGGATACTGTATATAAACCTTATAATCCTAAAAATGTAATTCCTGAGAAAGTTACCAACACACACAAATAAACTTACTCATACTAATCTTAAACAATTTTCTGCTTGCATTTTCACTGATTAAAAGGTGGTGCAAATTATTTTTTTGATAAGTTCTACAGAGAAACACTGATAATTAAATGCCGATTCATGAGTTGCATGTTGGCAGTTAAGACAATACAGTTCAGAAAAAAATATCTCTAGTGTTTTCACTTGTTTCACATAGTATTGACTAAATACTTTTTTTGCACTCAAAAACTCAGGAAGCAATCATATTTGGATGTGTTAATGTAGCTTTTTGGAGTCTGAAATAAATGAGACAGAAACCTGTTGCAAAATAACACAGTGACTGACTGGTGTCTTTTGTGTCGGGCTTTAATGAATACCATATTTCCTTCGTAATCTTTATCAATTAATTTTGTTGAATTTTATCAGACCTCATTGAACTTGACCCCCTGTTGTCGCTTAGATATGATATCTAAAATTTGAGCCAGTTCGGTATCTGGATCCATCGCTCAGATTGGTATTATATCATAATCTAGACAATCTGGCAAAATGCACTTATCTTGAAATCCAAACCCAATGGGAGTGATGTGAGCTTCCACACTTCTCTGAACCCACTGCCGGGTTTGCACCAATAACACACAGGTTAGAAGTAGACCTGGAGAATGAGGAATGAGACAAGACGGAGTCACTGTATATTATCAGACTGCCTGGACAAGAGAAGATTTTTAATATTGCTATTATACTGGCTTTGGCATCTAACTTCTGATATGATATGACGTAAAGCCCCTAATGATGCAGCATCATTCTGGGTCAAGTGTCTACATATCACTATGTCAAGTTCAAAAAATAACAAGTATAGCCATCTAACCAAAAAAGTGTAGTCTGGTTTGACATCTTCTCACCTTATATGTTTACAAGGAAACATCTGGGATGCACACTTTGATGCACATAATCTATGTCAGACATTCCTAAACTTATGTCAGAAATTCAAATCTCTCATAAGATTCAGCATATAAGAACTGCCATGTTATAAATTGTCAGGAGAGGCCCTTCGCCCAGATTATCGCATGAGATTCTGCAGAAGATGGTCTCACCTACTGCCAGCGTGCTTCGAAGATGCTACATCTCACCCAGTGCTGATAAAGCTGGGTCTGAAGGAAGAACACTACTGCAGCACGTGTTTTACCTTCGCTGGGAACACTACCTTTATTCTTCCACTGATAACGACCGCTCTTGCTGTCAACAAGGTATGCAGTGCATCTCTTCTCCTTAAGAAACTCTAGACTGCAAGTTACTCTGCTTTCCATGCTCTCTAAGTGTAGCGCATAGAAGTGGGTTTTAGGGTGTTAGGTTTTATATATCATGCTAAACATGTTAGAAATGTTCATTTAATTCTTGTTGCTTACAAGATTTCCTCTTGATGTTTCTATGATATCCTCTGTAATTGTTTTAGGTGCAATTATGGGCCTGATTATGATGGCCGCCAGACTTTTGTCCGGATGGGACCGCCCAACTAGTTGTTGGCGGTCCCGCTACCGGTATTACGGTGCAACCCCTTCAAAGCAGTGACAATGTGTATATTTTGTATTGTGTGGTGTGATGTGGGCTGCAGCACATGCCGCAATACAAAATAACTAATTTTGCATATCCCTGCACTATGTGGCAGGACTATGCGGTGTCTGCACATGGTGCAGGGATATGTTGGGGTGCCCATATCTGAGTGCCAGTGGCAAGGGGGGCCCGCTATGGGCCCCCAGTCACTTTCCGCCTGCCTTTTCATGGCGAGTTAATCGCCATGAAACTGCCAGTGTAAGGGACATTGTAATCCTTACGGCGGTGCCTGAGCATGCACCATCGCTGTTTTAGTCCCTCCGATGGGCTCAGATGAGTGGCAGTCAGTCTCTCTGCCTGGCCTCCATCCGCCTGCCATCATAATGCGGTGGGAGGTCATGGAGGTCAGATGGCGGTGGGACCACCAATGATGGCCTGACGGTTGCCGTCCCATCGTAATGAGGCCCCAAGTTATTTCTGTCATAATAAATGAATCTCTTCCTTCTAGCACAGTTTGTGCATGTATGTGATATTGTAAATAATAAAATAGCTTTGTTTTTGTTACGATGTTACCACTTCTAGGCATTGTTAGCAACCCAAAAGCAATAACTTTTCTTCAACAAAGGTATTGAGTAGGGGTCTGTGGGAATACAATAAGCTGTCTTTCACATGCATTGCTGGTGCATTGACCCAAGTTCAATTGTGTCACCTATGGGTAGGAAAGCAGACATTGGAGAACTGCGCCAAAGTTGTAGTTTATGGAACAGTTGGCACCCCATGTAGGGCTTTTATCTTATGGTTATGCCTTAAGTTGTTTTTTGCGCTAGTCAGACACACGTGAACCATCATGGAGAAGTCTGTAGTAATCATGCTTACCTCCTACAGAGATAAGGGAGCACCTGTTTTCGTAGGTTTGGCAAGCTTGACTTGTAAAAGGTTAGTCTCCATTCTGTGGGTTTTCCAATTCTTTGATTCCAAATTCATTTGAATCATTTAACAATGACTGAACCTGTTGTGATGGGGCCAATTGAAAGTAAGCAGTTACCAGGCATCTCAAAAATAGAGGTTCCTCCAATGGGGCCGCGGGCCGTTGCTTTTGTAATAGCTGAACAAGCGATGTGTGCCTTTGAGACATTTTACTCATGGGTGGAGTTCGAGCTAATTACTTCAGCCTCAGGGCAGTTTTGTGCCACCATAGCGGTAAAAAGCACAGGCACATTATTGGGCTTACCAAGACATGGAAATCCCTCTGATCTACTACAAACATCAGAACATGGTTTTCTCATTAATTGCCGCACGCACACAGAAATATCTGCTTAGGGCCTCTGAGCAATCAAGGGTCTACTTGGCCAGTCTTGGCTGGCTACATGCACATTCCTCACAGCGAGGTGGATGGGGTTTTAAACTATACAGTCACTTTATATAGGAGACTTGTAGAATTTATATACCCTACTGTGAGCTCCAGACCTGCTTTTGTAACTGGACCTATCACCCTTACACAATACAAAAAATGTATCCCCAGACTATGAAGGCTTTCATGGAAAAACCGCCCATGAAGCTTGACGAACTGGCCTTATGGATTGCTTGCAAAACTAACCAGCTAGAGACAGTGTACCCCTGCACTAGGCCCAAAGCCAAACATAGGATGCTGACTATGTGTCTTCCTCTTGGGATGGTGCCACTGGTAGAGGAGTGCAATACCTGATGAAGCATCTTTGCATGAATTTACACAAGCACACACAGCACGTCTTCATTGGCAGTTCTCCCTGATATTAATAAGCAGGTACAAAATGAACACGGAGCTCCATCAGCTCTGGATTTAGGAATGAAATTAAAGGAGGACTTCTCCACAGTCGCTATCATTCTAAGCAATATTATTTGAGAAGCTTCGGTTCTGGCTATGTGTCGGAGACTATAAGTGGTTCCAGTTCAAGATTGTGAACAGTACCTATCCAAAATAACTGCAGACGTTCATACCTCTGTGGGTAGTACTCTACCTGTTAAACCACACTTAAAATCTATGGTTGATATCAAGGGTTCCATTTTAATTAAACGCCGTATGGGAGAAATCTACAATGAAAAGGAACAAGAAACAGAGGGGCAAAACATGTACATCCTTCTAATAGGATTTACAATTTAAATTGAAGGGGCTATCCATGTACCATTAAAGCAGTGTTTTGGTCACAATTGTCCGATGAATATCATATAATTTTAGGACTCTTGTCTTTATTAGAGAAGAGCCCTGGGAGAGGAATTTATGAGGGTAGCTAGCTTTTTCTCCCATAGTACCTGAAGATTTCTAGAAAATCTAGATCAGTGAATTGGCTGTAAGATTGACTCCGGCCTTATACAGACATTACTCGGGTTGGGACAACCACTCAAGTCCACATGCCCTTATGTAGCAAACAACAAGCACAATACCTTTTAAAGCCAGATGCGAAATGTGGTATAAAAGCAATATTAAATAAGTTGCAATATCAGGGAATAATACTGCCTTGTCTGTCACCAATGAGCACGCCCCTTTTTCCTTTCTCCAAGCCAGACAGCTACTGTAGAATAGCTTTAGGCAGTAAGAATCGGAATTCTATGTCAGGACAAAAACGTTTGTAGTACAAAACACGCTTAGCACGATTTTAAAGACCAACCTGGTGGGGAAGATATGTAAAACGACCCTGGATATTGCCAGGGAAATTTTAACCTCTTTGTTTGCCGCCAAACCCTCCCACCCCTGGGTACCACACACTTTTTTGGCTTTTGGGGTCGCTCCCGCATAGGCCCCCATATCTTTTTGTACTATAAGTAGGCTGTCCTGTTTTCAGTTTCTATTTTTGGTAAATTCTGGTGGGGTTTTTTCAGTGTTTTCAATATCTTAAAAAACAGTTGTTATCAGTGGTTACACACTTTCACGCCACTAAAAACAACAGAAAAAGTGTTTTTCCGGTGTTTATGGAACGTTTTGCTTTTATCATTGCTTGCTTTCTGCACTGAAAGGACATGGTATATAGACAGTGTACGTATAGTGTATATGACGTCCAAAGAGATTTTTGCAAATTAATCTTATTGCAGTACACCATACAATACTTCTTCAGTGAGTCTTTGGTCATGTGCGCCCGTGCTTTCCTTCCCATGTAAACTTCTGTGAAAAGGCCCTCTCAGCATTCATAGCCCCTTGGGCTGAGAACCGTCAGCTAAGGGACACAGTTGGGATGACTCTTTCTTTGATGCCACATAAAGCACGAAATGATAAATATTTGTGTTTTAGTTCCTGGGCATAAGAAAATAGTGCTCCAGAATGGACTAAAAAGTCAATAGCATCCCTCATTAACTCTGAAGATTGTAAAGATGCTTTCAGCATACCATCTTACAAGTGGCAAGGATCTCCTACAGGGAATCACTTCAGCTCGAGTATCAATTTTGACAGGTAATCACTCACATTTTTTATATACGTAGCTGAATCACTACAAATACAAACAATATCACTCCAATCTTTGTTGAACTTGGAAAGAACCTTTTTTGCAGAGCATAACAAGTGACACTGCGTTCCATGCTTTCCAAAAGTCTAGTGACACGTTTTCAACACTATCCCAGATGCTTGGTAATATATATACTTGTCACTATACCTTGCCTTTAATGTTTAAAGCCTGAGGTGTTGGGAATTCACCTACTATCAATACTGACCCACTAGAAACTATGGTCTGATAAGGGTTTTTACCCATTCTCTGTGGTAAATGTGATGACACATATTAGGAAAGATTTTTATGAAACTAGCCATTTTACCTATTAGTGAAAGAATCAAGTGCAGCCAAAATATCAAATGTGAGTTTGATATGTCCTGATTCTCTACAGTTTATAAAATAATTAAACTAAACCTAAAACGTGAAACTAAACCCTGCATCTTTAGACCAAAGGCCATAAAACTGAAAAAAGTAAAAGGAAGAAGAAACAATATTTTAGTGGCATCCCTAAAGAACAAAACTCAAGCAGAATAATGTTAGCCAGTCTTTCTTACTGCTTACTGCTAGCTTGTATATCAAAGTTACATTTTATTAACCCCTTCAGTAAGAACAAAATGACTCTTTCACTTTCTTTTTCCTTTCTTTGAATGGCATTTAGTTTGTGGTTGTGCAGGTGTTTTTTCAGTGTTTATATGTTTTCACCGGTGAGGGCTATTTTTCTTTCAGTGGGGTTTTATCAGTTATTATAGGTTTAAACCTAAAACCCCACAGCCTAACTATAAGGTATCCACACTAAATTTGCTTCCTTTTCTTCCAGCATCTTGAGGATTCTAAAGGTACCCGGGGTTTGTGGATTCCCCTTGAGGGGACTGAAAAATTCAGAGAAATGTTTTTTTGGGGGGAAAATGAGGGGTAAAGTGCTGCAAAAGACAGCGCCTGTTTTCTTTCCTATAAATGGTATCAACGAAGGGTTTGCGGTGCTAAAATCACCATCATCACCGCTTTCAGGAACAGGCAGATCTTTGTCAGAATATCAAACTTCTACACTGTATTGGCATTTTACTGGGACATAGCCTATTTTTCCTAATATTTTGTGCTTTCAAACTTCTTCCAGTTAGTGGTAGAAATGGGTGTGAAATCAATAATGGATTGCGTAAAGCTATACATTTCTGAAAAGAAGTCAACATTCTGAATTCAGCAAGGGGTCATTTGTGTAGATCATTCAAGGTTTTCCTATAGCAAGTAACAGGTAAAATAAAAAAATATTGAAATTGAGTTGAAAAAAAACAGCCATTTGTGCCTACATTTTCACCTGTAACTTCTTGTAACTATGCTAGCTTTTTTAAAGCAATATACCGTTACATCCGCAAGACCCTTCTAGTTGCGAGATATATCGGGTGTGTAGGTTCACCAAGAACCAAACATACCCAGAGCCAATAACTGAGCTGCACCTTGCAATGGTTTGTCATTGTGTACCGGATATACACCAATTCATTTAGTAAAATAAAACAAGTGAAAAATGGGTACCAAGGAAACCTATGAATTTCTGAAATGGGAACAAGATATGGAGATCTAAAAGAAACAGGGGCTATCCATGTACCATTAAAGCAGTGTTCTGGTCACAATTGTCCGATGAATATCATATAATTTTAGGACTCTTGTCTTTATTAGAGAAGAGCCCTGGGAGAGGAATTTATGAGGGTAGCTAGCTTTTTCTCCCATAGTACCTGAAGATTTCTAGAAAATCTAGATCAGTGAATTGGCTGTAAGACTGACTCCGGCCTTATACAGACATTACTCGGGTTGGGACAACCACTCAAGTCCACATGCCCTTATGTAGCAAACAACAAGCACAATACCTTTTAAAGACAGATGCGAAATGTGGTATAAAAGACATATTAAATAAGTTGCAATATCAGGGAATAATACTGCCTTGTCTGTCACCAATGAGCACGCCCCTTTTTCCTTTCTCCAAGCCAGACAGCTACTGTAGAATAGCTTTAGGCAGTAAGAATCGGAATTCTATGTCAGGACAAAAACGTTTGTAGTACAAAACACGCTTAGCACGATTTTAAAGACCAACCTGGTGGGGAAGATATGTAAAACGACCCTGGATATTGCCAGGGAAATTTTAACCTCTTTGTTTGCCGCCAAACCCTCCCACCCCTGGGTACCACACACTTTTTTGGCTTTTGGGGTCGCTCCCGCATAGGCCCCCATATCTTTTTGTACTATAAGGAAACCACACTAAATTTGCGTCCTTTTCTTCCAGCATCTTGAGGATTCTAAAGGTACCCGGGGTTTGTGGATTCCCCTTGAGGGGACTGAAAAATTCAGAGAAATGTTTTTTGGGGGGGAAAATGAGGGGTAAAGTGCTGCAAAAGACAGCGTCTGTTTTCTTTCCTATAAATGGTATCAACGAAGGGTTTGCGGTGCTAAAATCACCATCATCACCGCTTTCAGGAACAGGCAGATCTTTGCCAGAATATCAAACTTCTACACTGTATTGGCATTTTACTGGGACATAGCCTATTTTTCCTAATATTTTGTGCTTTCAAACTTCTTCCAGTTAGTGGTAGAAATGGGTGTGAAATCAATAATGGATTGCGTAAAGCTATACATTTCTGAAAAGAAGTCAACATTCTGAATTCAGCAAGGGGTCATTTGTGTAGATCATTCAAGGTTTTCCTATAGCAAGTAACAGGTAAAATAAAAAAATATTGAAATTGAGTTGAAAAAAAACAGCCATTTGTGCCTACATTTTCACCTGTAACTTCTTGTAACTATGCTAGCTTTTTTAAAGCAATATACCGTTACATCCGCAAGACCCTTCTAGTTGCGAGATATATCGGGCGTGTAGGTTCACCAAGAACCAAACATACCCAGAGCCAATAACTGAGCTGCACCTTGCAATGGTTTGTCATTGTGTACCGGATATACACCAATTCATTTAGTAAAATAAAACAAGTGAAAAATGGGTACCAAGGAAACCTATGAATTTCTGAAATGGGAACAAGATATGGAGGTCTAAAAGAAACAGGTTAGTGTTAGACTCCTTACCCTAGAATATCCCCAGGCGTCAGACTGAATCAGGAAAGTTTTAGTCAGCAGTACCCCTGCGCTTCTGTAGGCATTGTCTGCGGCTCCGAGTCCGTCGTCTGCGTCGTGATGGCCGGGATGACGGGAACGCCGCCCTCGCGTGCGGACGTCAGTTCTTCTTTTTTCCGCGCCAGCAAGCGCAGATCTGGGAAGACCAGTACTTCTAATAATTTTTTGACTAACTTTTTTGATCTGTTTTGCATCTCTTTTCGAGTCGACTTCGACTTCTGGTGCCGCAGGGATGCCTGGCTTCAAGCAGTGCGACGCTTGTCACCGCCTGATGTCGGTGACCGACCCCCACCATCAGTGTCTCTACTGCCTCGGGGCTGACCACGACAACAAGTCGTGCCCGGACTGCAGAGCCTTGACCTCGAAAGCTAGGCGGGAGCGGTCCCGTTAACATCTCGAGACCTAGCAGTCGGCTCCGCGCCGCTCAAGGTTCCGGTCGAGGATGAAGTCGAGGGACCGGTCGCGGAGCCGCAGTCATCGCTCGTCGAGCCATCACCACTCGTCGGGCTCCAAGTCCTCCGGTAAGTCAAGGCACTCTAAAAAAAAAAGTCGAAGAAGCAACATCGCTCTTCCGACTCCCCTTGCACGAAATGGCTGAGGGTTCGGGCGACAGGCGTCGCATCCAGCCCCATGCCCTCTGGACCCTGGGCTGCGTGCGACGCCGGAGGAGGTGCGTAATTTCCTTGTGGCCATAAGGACTCACTTCCCTCCATCGAGGCCTGTCGGCTAGGTGCCCTGGCGGGTCGGCGGCTATGGCCCCGGCGCCGTCGTCGACTTCTTCGGTCCCGATGCCGCAGGGCCCCAAGGGATCCTGGCCTGGATCCCGGTCGATACCAGTTGACCTCACGACTCCTCCGCTGGTGCCAACCTCGATGGTGTCGCTCCCGGCGCCGCCTTCGGACGCCGCCATCCCCAATTTCAGCCCCGGTCTGGGTGTGGCGTGAGCGGCGCCGTCTCCGGCGTCTGTGGCTGAGAAATTCACATATGACCCGGCTCCGTCATTCCTGCCTGTTTATCAGGACACGGATGAAGGGGAGGACTGGGAGGGGTCTGAGGACCCTCTGGCACAGCAGTGCCAGTTGAGTCAGGAATGGGCAGATGAGTTGGGGCAGGCCAGTGGTCTGGACACATCGCCTGACACTGGATTCATCTCTCCTACCTCGGTGGCTACGGAGAAGGGTGCCACTTATGGTGTGGTGTTGCTCAGGGCAGCCAAGGCCTTGGCTCTTGTGCTCCCTGCTGCAGCCGTGAGGACTAACCTCCTCACCTAGGTGCTTCAGCCGCCTGTAAGCTCTTCGGAGCCTCTGCTGCCGTTTAATAAAACCCTCACGGCTGTTCTGATGGGCACTTGGTCCAAGCCCTCCACAGTGCCCCCTGTGGATAGGAACGTGGCCCGACGCCACCGCCCGGCTCCGGGCGACCCGCACTGTCTGTTCCATCACCCCACCCCTGAGAGCCTGGTGATCCAGGCCTCTACATCCCAATCGCATTCCCGACCTCTCCTCCAGAACAGGAATCCAAAAGGTTTGATCAGTTTGGGAAGAAACTGTTCTCATTGAGTTTGGGGTTGCGGTCTATCAACACCGCTTGCCTTTTGGGCCGTTACACCCACTCTTTCTGGGACACGGTTGTGGACGTGCTGCCCCAGTGTCCGGAGGAGGCCCAGGCACGGCTTGCCCAGGCACTTCCCGAGGGACGGGATGCAGCATGCTACTCCATCAGATGTGGACTTGATACCACGGACTCGCTGGGCGAGCGATTTCCACGACGGTGCCGATCCGTCACCACGCCTGGCTGAGGTTGGCAAATTTTTCAGGGGGTGTCCAAGCCACGCTCATGCCCTGATGGCCGTCGCATTTTTGGCGACAAAGCAGACAGTGCGCTTGAGCGTTTCAAGGAATCCAGGGCTACAGCCAACTCCCTGGGCCTGTCGTGCCAGCGCTAGCAGACTTCTCCTTTTCCCCCCTTTTCGTGTCCAAGGAAGGGGCGCCCCCACGCGTCTGTACAGCCACAGGCCGTCGCAGACCTGGTAACCGCCGTGGCGGTTGCCGGGGGACAACGTCAGGGTCAGACCACATCCACTCGTGCACCATCTGCCTCAAAGCCTTCCTAATCCGAGCTTACAGGCCCATTCGACGCCAGTGGGGGGCAGGGTCCGCCATCACCTCCTCCACTGGCGCTCCATCACGTTAGACAGGTGGGTGCTGCAAATCGTCCGAAGAAGCTACTTCCTACCCTTCGAGGCGACCCTTCCACTGCAGCACTACCGCATGTCGGGGGATCACTTGCAAATTCTGCAGGAGGAAGTTATGGTCTTCTTGGCCAAGGGGGCCATCGAGTGCGTTCCTGGGCTAGAAGTAGGATGTGGTTGCTACTCCCACTACTTTCTGGTACCCAAAAAGGGCAAAGGAGGCCTACACCCTATCTTCGACCTCCGGAGCATCAACGGCTTCCTCTGGAATGATAATTTCAAGATGCTGACTTTAGCTCAGGTCCTGGCTGCCCTACACCCTGGAGACTGGATGGTAGCGTTGGACTTGCAGGACGCATATTTCCACATCCCCGTCCTGCTGGCCCACCGGCGCTACCTGCGGTTCACGGTAGGCCACAAGCACTTTCAGTTTACCGTGCTCCCCTTCGGCCTCACCAGTACCCCTCGGTGTTCATGAAAGTGACGGCGGTGCTCGCAGCTCATCTGCACAGATCAGGGGTTTCAGTCTTCCCCTATCTCGACAACTGGTTTTTGAAGGCGGGCTCGCCCCAGATGGTCGTCTCCCACCTCCAGACTACAGCCGACCTCCTGCACTCGCTGGGGTTCTCCATCAACCTGCCGAAGTCGCACCTGTGCCCCTCTCAAAAGCTCCTTTTCATCTGAGCGGTTCTGGACTCGGCGCAGTTTCGGGTTTATCCTCCCGAACAGCGGGTTCGGGATATTCAGGCTCTGATTTTGATCTTTCAGCCTGTATCCCGAGTTTCGGTCAGGTTGACGCTGAGGCTCTTGGGGCTGATGGCCTCCTGCATCCTTCTTGTGCATCACACCAGGTGGCGGATGCGGGATCTGAAGTTTCAGTGGGCACAGCAACAGGGCAACCTGTCCGACCATGTCCTGATCTCGGAGGGCACTGCGAGTCAGTTGCAGTGGTGGCTCATGAACCGCGATTGGGTCAGCGGTAGATCCCTCTCCCTACCCCAACCGGAGCACGTAGTAGTGACGGATGCGTCCTTCCTGGGATGTGGGGGGCCACATGGGAGAGGCCTCTGGTCTCTGGCGGAGTCCCGGCTCCATATCAACTTTCTGGAGCTGCGGGCAATCCAACTTGCACTGAAGGCATTTCTTCCCTCTGTCTGGGGAAGTGTAGTGCAGGTGTTCAAGGACAACACCACCGCCATGTGGTACTGCAACAAACAGGGCGGGTGGGGTCGTGCACCCTTTCTCAGGAGGCTCTGCACCTGTGGACATGGCTGGAACACCAGGGTAAAAACGACAATTGATGGACAGAATGCAGAGCAATGTCATACATTCACCCCAGTACAGAGATCTGGGCCTAAATCCATCGTTTTTTTGCACTCCACACCACCCCAGTTCAGACATGGCCATATGCAAATCAGCCTTGACCCTGTGCCTCATGGGAACAGTCCAGCCCGAACTGCCAAGCCATGTCTTTCCTGGACCGGAATCAAGCATCCTAGGACCGGTTTCTGGCTATCAGCCGTCTTCAGCCAGGAAAGCTTGATTCCAGTGGTGTGGAGAGCATGGGACTCACGTCTGAGCATACCCATCCCACTCGGGGTGACAAATGCAAAAACGACAATTGATGGACAGTGAATGCAGAACAATGTCATACATTCACCCCAGTACAGAGATCTGGGCCTAAATCCATTGTTTTTTTGCACTCCACACCACCCCAGTTCAGACATGGCCATATGCAAATCAGCCTAGACCCTGTGCCTCATGGGAACAGTCCAGCCCGAACTGCGAAGCCATGTCTTTCCTGGACCGGAATTAAGCATCCTAGGACCAGTTTCTGGCTATCAGCCGTCTTCAGCCAGGAATTCCTTGACCCAGTCCTGAGGCAGAAGCCGGGAGCTGGAGGTACGAAAATCCTTCGCTATCTTGTGTTTTTTTTAACATTTGTGTGGTGTCACGCAGCTGATATTTACTGTGTTTTTAAAAACCAATCTGTGCCTAACAGCAATTCCTGATCTAGCACACAGCCGATCTAGACATGGCCATATGCAAATCAGCCTTGACCCTGTGCCTCATGGGAACAGTCCAGCCCGAACTGCCAAGCCATGTCTTTCCTGGACCGGAATCAAGCATCCTAGGACCAGTTTCTGGCTATCAGCCGTCTTCAGCCAGGATAGCTTGACTCCAGTGGTGTGGAGAGCATGGGACTCACGTCTAAGCATACCCATCCCACTCGGGGTGACAAATGCAAAAACGACAATTGATGGACAGAATGCAGAACAATGTCATACATTCACCCTAGTACTGAGATCTGGGCCTAAATCCATCGTTTTTTTGCACTCCACACCACCCCAGTTCAGACATGGCCATATGCAAATCAGCCTTGACCTTGTGCCTCATGGGAACAGTCCAGCCCGAACTGCCAAGCCATGTCTTTCCTGGACCGGAATCAAGCATCCTAGGACCGGTGTCTGGCTATCAGCCGTCTTCAGCCAGGAATTCCTTGACCCAGTCCTGAGGCGGAAGCCGGGAGCTGGAGGTACGAAAATCCTTCGCTATCTTGTGTTTTTTTTAAACATTTGTGTGGTGTCACGCAGCTGATATTTACTGTGTTTTTAAAAACCAATCTGTGCCTAACAGCAATTCCTGATCTAGCACACAGCCGATCTAAACGCTGTCGCGCTATTCTCTTTGATCGAGCGGCCGCCATCAGCACAGGCGTGCTCGCCGACCACGCCCACTATAGGCCACGCCCCCCCACCCTAGATATGTGCATGCACAGGAAGCGCAGCGGACGAGCGCAGCGGGAGCGCCGTTTGCGCGCCTAAGGCAAGCCCGTCTGCGCCCGTCCGCGCCAAGATCGCGCCAGGTGCAGGAAACTCTGCCCAAACCTCCTTGTGCATCAGATACCTTCCTAACGACCTTCACCTATTACGGGGTACTAACTATTGCTCCTGCAAACTCGACGTACCAAACCTCTCCGGCTCCTTCAGCTGCAAACATTGCCGCTGGTCCTCCATCACAGACCCAGTCCATGTACTCACTCTCCTACCCCCCCCCCAAGGGTTCCCTGTCGCCCTTTAAAGGCGGTCTGATTAATGCCCGTTCTACGTGTAAGCACAGCCAAGACTTACACGACCTCATCCTTGACTCTGATCTTGACTGTCTCATGATAACAGAAACCTGGCTAACTAATGACAGCAATCCGGACATAGCCATCGCCCTCCCCCAGGGTTTTTCACTTTTTAGACGAGATAGATTGAAAGGGAGAGGCGGAGGAGTTGCCATTATACTGAGAAACACTTTCACTTGTCAAACGTTCAATTTAGACCCCTTAAAAGACACCGAAGGCCTAGGTTTCTCAATTAAACTCAATGAATCCTCCTCCTTCTCAGGAGGTCTGATTTACCGCCCACCTGGCAACGCTTCCGAGTTCCTAGATTCACTGTGTGACTCTCTGGGACACTTCTTACTCAGATACCCACATTTCACCCTTCTCTGGGATTTTAACCTACACCTTGAGTCCAAATCTGACTCTCAAACCAACAATTTTCTTCAGACCCTCGAAATATTAAACCTCCAGCAAAGGATCCTACTGCCTACTCATTCGCGAGGTCACACCCTCAACGGTGTTTGCACTAATTTCCCCCCCCAACTACCTTACCCCCCCTGTTCCCCAAATATGGACAGATCATAGCCTGATCCCGTTCCATATCAAAAATGTACGCCCCCCAACCCTCAGTAAAACGAACCCTCATTGTGACAACCCTATCAACTGGAAAAAGGTTCAAGAAAATCTTACCCTCAACCCTATTCTCCCATCCAAGTCCCCCACTTTATCTGGTAACGTCAAACTTGACGCTAACCTCTTTCATAACTGGATTTCACAAGAAATTAAAACTCAGAACCCTCCCAAACGTCTCTGCACAACTCATAAAAAAACTAAAACCAACTCCCCTTGGTTCACCTCTGATCTAGCTTCTTCTCATCTACTGTGTCGAAAAGCAGAGCGAAAATGGCGCCGAACATATGACAATGTTGACCGTCTTTCCTACATCCAACTAAGAAAAAATTACCTCTCCAACATTAAATCTGCAAAAAAAATCTTCTACGTCAATGCCATCAAGGAGTCCAGTCAAAAACAAAAAACATTGTTCTCAATAGTAAAATCGTTCACCCAGCCCAATGCACTTCAACCTGAAATCCCCCCCATCCCAAGACCTTTGCGACAAAATAGCAGACTACTTTGAGGACAAAATCGTCTCGATCCAAATAAATTTCCCCCCCCCCCCCCCCGCAAACTACTACAGGTGCCCTTACTCCCACCCAACTTGAATCCCTTGCTGGTAGCCTTAAGAATTTCTCCCCTGTCTCCCTGGCTCAAACCAGAGAAGTCATCCTGACGTGCAAGTCTGGATCTCCGTCTGACCCCTGCCCTCCCAAAATCCTCCATCAACTCATCGATGTAGTTAACCCAATCATTAACAATATAGTTAACTCTTCGCTTCGCACCGGATCGGTCCCCCGCCTGTGGAAAAAGGGTATAGTCAAACCCCTCATGAAGAAGGCCAACAAATCCCCGTCGGACCTGACCAATCTTCGCCCGATTTCACTCCTCCCGGCTCTGGGAAAAATAACCGAACAGATGGTCTACAGAGAACTTAAAAGTTACCTGGAAGCTCATAATATACTCCATCCGCAACAATCTGGTTTTCGCCCCAAACACTCGACCGAAACAGCACTGATCGAATTATCAGATACAATTAAGACGCTACAAGACCAGAGGAAGAATGCAATTCTCATTCTTCTCGACCTCACTGCGGCGTTCGATACCATCTCCCACTCCATCCTAATCAGCAGACTGACGGACATAGGGATTTCAGACATCGCCCTATCCTGGGTAAAATCATTTCTTACTGACAGGTCCCCAACTGTCGCTCTTGGCCCTTTCGACTCCCAAGAGAAGAAGGTTTCCTCCGGGGTACCTCAGGGGTCTATCTTGAGTCCACTTCTTTTTAATGTCTACCTCATCCCACTCTTATCCCTGATTGAATCATTCGGCATACCGGTAACATCGTATGCCGATGATACACAACTCATTGTACCTCTAGAGGCGAACTCAACCAAGGCTGAGCTCAACCTCAAAAACTGTTTAACAGCGGTCTTCCAATGGATGGACACTAACCATCTCAAATGTAACTCCCGCAAAACGGAGATCCTCCATATCGGAAAGAACACCTCCTTCTGCCCGGCCCTCGGTGGCCTGATGATTCAGTCGCACCTCCCCAGACTGTAACAACAGCCAGGAATCTCGGCGTCCTTTTCGACTCTGACCTATCATTCGACCAGCATGCCAGGACTGTAGCTGGCCGATGCTTTGGAATAATAAAATCACTGAAAAAGTTCTTCGACTTCCTTCCTCAGGACGCCAGAAAAACAGTAACCGTAGCCCTTATATTCTCACGCTTATATTACTGTAATGGTATCCTTGCTGGGACAAAAAAGACTACGCTCGTCATGCTTCAAAGTGTTCTTCACACAGCTGCCCGACTGGTCCTAAAGCTTCCCCGAAAATCATCTATCTCCGCAGCTCTAAAATCCTTGCATTGGCTCCCCCTCCATAAGAGAATACTTTTTAAAATATTGATAGTTGCCTTTCGAGCCTTTAACAAATCTGGCCCAAAATATCTCACCAGACGCTTTCCCCACTACAACCCTAGTCGATCCCTCCGTTCGTCCCAGGACAACCTCATACTCCCCGCTAGGTACAACTTGAAGACCGAGGGTGGAAAAACCTTAAGCTTCCTGGCCACCAAAGCCTGGAACAACTTGCCCAAAAATTTGAGAATACAGACTCACGAAAAACCCTTCAGAAAACTTCTAAAGACTTGGATCTTTAACCTTCCTGATGACTACACCAAAGCAGCCATCTAAACTCATATTGCCACCAGGACTGACCTATCAGGAATTTCAGCGCCAAGATGCTCCTTCTGGAGCGAACGCTGCGCTCTAGAAATACCCCCACAAGATAGCTTGACTCCAGTGGTATGGAGAGCATGGGACTCACGTCTGAGCATACCCATCCCACTCGGGGTGACAAATGCAAAAACGACTCCCTCGTGGTTCAACACCTGACAGGTTCCCTGAACACCAGGGCGGACAAACTCAGCCACCGGTGCATGATGGATCACGAATGGCGTCTGAACTCGGACGTGGCGCAAGGTCTCTTTCAGCAGTGGGGAGAGCCTTGGTTAGATCTAGTCGTCACCGAAGAGAACGCGCAATGTCATCCGTTCTGCGCGTTGGAATTTCCAAGGCGGCACTCGCTTGGAGTGCCGCCTCCGAGCAAGTGGAGCTGCGATCTGTTGTACGCCTTTCTGCCTATACCACTTCTGCCCAGAGTGCTGAAGAAGATCAGGCGAGACCGGACCCAAGTCATCCTTGTGGCTTCGAACTGGCCACGAAGATACTGGTATCCCGAGCTACTCAGCATGTCAGTCGATCTCCCAATTCGTCTGCCTCTTCAGGAGGACCTTCTGTCGCAGCAGCAGGGGACGGTCCTCCACCCGAACCGGTCCACTATGCACCTACCTGCGTGGAGATTTAGCGGCGACAGTTGAGGCCATTTGACTTGCCTCCTGAAGTCTGTGATGTGGTTCTGGCACCCAGGCGTCCCTCCACAAAAACGTTATATGCCTGCAGGTGGAACAAATTTGTGGCATGGTGCATAGCAAAGGCTGTGGATCCACTTTCTGCACCCCTTTCAGAGGTTCTCCTCTTCCTCTTTCTCTTGCCCAGTAGAGCTCTGCTCTGGGCACTATCAAAGGCTACCTCTCGGCCATTTCAGCCTTCTTAAGGCTTCCTGATCAGCCTTCTCTTTTCAAGTCCCCTGTTGTAAATAGATTCTTGAAAGGCATTACACACATGGTACCTCCTGTTCACTTTGTGATGCCTCAGTGGGACTTGAACCTTGTACTGACTTATCTAATATGCGCTCCCTTTGGCCACTTCATAACTGTGCTCTTCGTCTTCTGACTCTTAAAACTGCATTCCTGGTTGCCATCACCTCTGCCAGGAGAGTGAGTCTTCTAAGCCTCCTTTCTTCTCTGTCCATCCGCACAAGGTTTTTCCGAGGACTCGTCCTTCTTTCCTGCCCAAGGTGGTTACATCCTTTCATATCCGGCAGTCCATCACCTTGCTCACCTTCTTTCCGCATCCCTCGAAGGAGGAAGACAGGCTCCACCATCTGGACCCAAAACGTGCGTTCTCCTTCTATCTAGACGGCACACGCCAGTTCCTGGTGGACGACCAGCACTTTGTTGGTTACGTGGGCGCTAAGAAGGGACGGGCGGTGCACAAGCGGACCATCTCTCAGTGGGTTGTTTGGTGCATCAAGGTTTGCTACTCCTTGGCGAAAAGGGAGCCTCCTGTGGGGCTGCGCGCCCATTCCACTCGGGCCATGGCGGCTACTACTGCCCTGGGTCGGGGAGTCCCCTTGCAGGACATCTGTCAGGCAGCTACTTGGGCTTTGCTGCACACGTTTGCTAGGCACTACTGCCTGGACAGCCAAGTCTGGAGAGATGGCTTTTTCGTCCGTTCCGTTCTCCAGGACTTTCTGGTGTGATCTTGGTTCGCAGACCCACCACCGGTGTTGGTATTGCTGGGGTATTTATTCTAAGGTAAGGAATCTAACACTAACCTGTTTCTTTCAGGTGCACAAATTACTTACCTTCGGTAACGATATATCTGTAGTTAGTGTTAGATTCCTTACCGCCCCACCCCTCCTCCCCGTTCTGCGAACCGATATCTAGGGTTAAGGTATCTTCATTTGAGGGCCCTAATTTCATGGCACGAATGTCGGTTTCTTGCATGGCTCTGCGTTCCTGGCGCGGGAAGCTACGTACAGAACTGACGTCAGCACACGAGGGCGGCGTCTAAGTACTCCGATGACATCATCCCGGCTATCACGACACCAATGACGGACGCGGAGCCGCAGACGACACCTACCGACAGGCAGGGGTACTGCTGACGAAAACGTTCCGGATCCAGTCTGACGCATGGGTATATTCTAAGGTAAGGAATCTAACACTAAGTACTGTTTTTTACAGATATATTGTTACTGAAGGTAAGTAACTTGTGCTTTAGTAGCAGTGGTTATTTACACATATATTAATTTGTGTGTAGCCATACTAGCATGAGAATTAGGGGGAATTTTTCAAAATGTCTTCTTTTTTACACACTGTCTTACTTTTGGATAGAATGACAACATCTAATAACACTTATTCTACTATTCTGTATTCCCCTAAGTCTCTCAATATAAACAGTACCTCACTTGTGAGGGTATGACTTTTGCCCGCGACAAGAAATGGGTCAAAACGCAACATGTAACCATCACATATTTCCACTAAATATTGACTCTTTTTTTGCAATGCGCCTAACTGTGGATTTTGGGCGCTAGCTCAACCGGCACTTGGGGAAACCTAGCAAACCTGTACAGTTTGAAAACTAGATGCTATGGGGAATCCAGAATGGAGTGATTTTTGTGGCTCTCAACAGGTTCTGTTACCCAGAATCCCTTCCAAACCACAAACTTTGTAAAAAAAAACATTTTCATCACATTTTCGGGTTTGCAGGAGATTCTGGGTAAGAAAACAGTGGGGAATCCACACTTACCTGTTCTCCCCCGGGTGTCTAGTTTTCAGAAATGTCTGGGTCTGGTAGGTTTCTGTAGTTGGCAGCCTAGCCTGGGATCAAAAACACAGGTGCCCCCCTTGGAAAACCAGATCGTTTTGTGATATATAATTCTGATGTCTCTACAATATGTTTTTGGTCCTACTTTGTATTGGGCAGTGGGCCCACCCACACAAGTGAGGTAGAAATTTTATCGGAAGACCTGTGGGAATGCTGGGTGATAGCAAACTTGTACGGGCCTGGTGATTCCACAACTTTCCCAAACAGAACGGTGAGGATAATGTTATTTCCTTAGCTAAAATTGATGTTTGCAGGGAATTCTGGGTAAAAAAGACAATGGGGGATCCATGCAAGCCATACCTCCCTGAACTCCCCCGGATGTCTACTTTTTTTTAGAAATGTCCGAGTTCGGTAGGTTTCCCTAGATCAGGGGTCTCCAACAGGTCAATCGCGAGCTACCGGTAGCTCGCCGACCCTCTCTATTCAAATATTGAGACGTCATTTACAATTTTATTTTGTATCCCGTCATTTTCTTTCCCAACTATCAGCCCTTTTTTACAACTAATCAGCCCTTGCCCACCCTCACACAAACCAGCTGCTCTGATTGGCTGTAGTGTGCTTAGCTGGGGCGGGACGGGCTGAAGAAAGTGACGTTTTTCCTCTCAGTCACGTGATACCTGCCTATTCCAGGCTGGCATCGCGCTTCGCATAATCTTCCACTGACTTCGGCCTCCCGGAGCAGCTCTGCGGTAAGAGGGGCCCCTGACCCTGAATGAGCCGAGTCGCCGGCTAAAAAGCACTCAGTGCTTGCAAGGCCTTTTGATTTTTGGGTTGTCTGCCACTGCACTTCAGAATTAGATCTACCTCCTTCAGTAATAAAGCGTAGTGGTAGACAATGTTAAAATTAAAAGTCCTTTCAGGCACTGGGCCGATATTGCGGTGGCAGTGGATGTGTTAATTTAAAATGTACGGTTCTTTTTGCCTGAAGAACTTGAGCCGTTTTTCATCTCAGTCACGCGCCACCTGCCTTTTCCAGGCTGGCACCGCACTTCGCATCAATCTTCCATTTTTAGGCCTCCCACAGCAGCTCTGAGGTAAGAGGGGCCCCTGACCCTGAATGAGCCGAGTCGCTGGCTAAAAAGCACTCAGTGCTTGCAAGGCCTTTTGATTTTAGCGTGTCTGCCACTGCACTTTAGAATTAGATCTGCCTCCTTCAGTATTCAATTCAATTCAAATAAGCTTTATTCGGTCTTTAAGTTTAAAACCATAAAAGCAACAGAAAGAAATACATACATGTATATAAGACTCAACAATTCATTACAAGGTTAAAAGAAAACCGACTATTTAAAGCAAACTAAAATCAATTTAGTGAATCAACTAAGCAAAGTAATATCACATGGTACACAGAGTCCCCTTTCACCAAGTATTATAACTCAATGCACAGGGGCCAGGATAAAAGTCAAACAAGTCCCAGATACAAATTGGGCCATCTCCAATTTTGGGCTGGGAAAATCGTAGATAGGGGCAAATGTTCCTGTGTTTGAATTTAATTAGTATCAAGTCTCCCGGAATGTCTTTGGGCAACATACCTAGCCACCCCACCCTCCTGACGCTCAGGATTCCGCCATCTAGAGCAGGTGGCAGCGGTCTGTTGTTATTGAGCCAGAAGATGGCTTTGTTCAGCAGGTCCTGGCGTGTTTCTAGTTTGCCCTGACTAGGTGCAGGGACCCCAGAGAGAACGGTCACGTATGGGGCGGCTTCAGGGGGTAGATTAATTCGATGCCTTCTTTCTTCTATTTCACAAAATTTTTATTGAGAGAGTTTGGTAGTGATATGAACAGAACAAATAATAGCAGATAAAGTCCATGGTACAAGTACATAATAAATCGAGAAGCGGTGAAGTAACATAATATGGAGTAAACATAACATGCGGGGGGGAAAAAAGTAAACAGGTAAATAAAGAAAATGACAATTAAGCATCAAGTCCGTACAACACGAAGGGATATGTCAGCAGGCAGATAGATCGGTCATATAGCACAGCAGGGTGAATCACAACCATCAAATGACATATTGCGAAATTGCTTGCCACAACAAAGTTTTAGGTGTCTTACGGAGGTTTGAAGAGATCAAAGTGAGCGTCAAGTGAGACCCATATTATCCTGTGTTGTGGGCGCCAGGGGTGAGAGGCAAGTGCAATGGTATCGGCACCCCTGAGGTTAGAAACCCAGTTGAGCCAATGGGGGAAGGAGGCTTTGGCTGTATTTTTCCAGTTGGACGTTATGACTTTAACCGCCGCCGTCAGTAAAAGATCAAGTAGGGCTTTGTCATTTTCATTTAAAGTGACAGCTTTGGAAGAACCCATAACTAGAGTAGCAAATTCTCTCGGGAGAGAAACGTGCAGGGCTTTGTTAACAAAGTCAAATATCCTGTCCCAGTATGTGGCAACCCGGGGGCATTTAAATATTAGATGTTCAAGGTCTCCTCCCGCTTCCAAACAGTTCCAGCAGGAGTCATTGTCTTTGATGTTGTGCAGAAAAAGTCTCCTGGGGGTCCAAAAGGCTTTGTGTAGGAGCCAGAATTTAGTTTGGGATAGAGTTGGGCTAATTTTGTGTCTTGTGGTCGATTCCCAAATTCTGGCCCACTCGTTATCAGATGTGGGAGTGGAGGAATATGATTCCCAATAGGATTGTAATGCAGAGACCAGGTTAGATGTCTGTGGTTTGATCATTTTGTACATTCTGGATACCTGGTGGCCAAGTCTATTAAGGGTGGATAAAAGGCCAGGGAGTGAGGGGGATGTGTTGCCCAAGTTTGCTTTGGTTAGGGCCACCTTAACTTGTAGAAAATAGTAGAAGTCAATGTTCTCGAGTTGAAATCTATCCTGTAATTCCTTGAATGTGAGTGGTGTTTGGCCCTCGTAGAGGTGGTGAGGGAAGTGTATTCCCTTCCTGATCCAAGAAGGATTATACAGCGGTTTACCTTTGTATGTTATAGTGTTATTCCGCCATAGAGATTCCCACTTTGAATTGCGAAATTGATGGGGTAGAGATTTACTTATATGGAGGAGGGAGTTCTTAGTGTTTTTAAATATGATATTAGAGTCGATATCGGGACGCACTTTGATGGTAAGGAGGGAGGAGGGGTCAAGGCCTTCCACTAGGGATTTTTCGATGTGTAACCACACAGGTGTGTAATCAGGCTGTGGTGTGAGCCAGATCGCACCTTGTCTGGCCAGGAAGGCGGTCTGGTAGAGTCTAAAGTCGGCCAGATTGACGCCACCCAAGGATTTATCTAGTCGTAGCTTTTTCATGCTGATCCTGGCTTTTTTCCCCTGCCAGAGGAAGGAGGTAATTACCTTATCCAGTTTTGAGTGGAAATCGTTAGAGAGCGTTAGGGGAAGCATCGAGCTCAGGTAATTGACCAATGGGGAGATCATCATTTTTATCGTCTCTATCCGACCCCACCATGTAATGAATTGCGGCGACCAACCATCCAAGATTCTTTTAATTTTCGCTAGTGTGGTCGATTCATTGTGCTTGAGTGTACTTAGTATGTTGTCGGTGAATTCTATTCCTAGGTACTTAATGACATCCGGTTGCCAGGCTAGACCTGAATTTCCAAGGACCTCTTTGGTAGTATGTACATTAAGGGGTTTAACTTCGGATTTGTCCTTGTTTAACTTATAGCCGGACAATGCCGAGTACTTACTGATGGAGGACATAAGCCCCTTAATTGATAGGGTTGGGTGTTCTGTGGCTATTAAGATGTCGTCGGCATATGCCGCTAGTTTTATCTGAGTGTTTCCGAATGTGACACCTGCGATGTCCTCATTTTTCTTGATGTCGGTGAGTAGTGGCTCAAGAGCCAGCAGAAATAGAGCCGGTGAAAGTGGGCAACCCTGTCTAGTTCCTTGGAATAGGCGGAACGGGTCAGAGAGTGTTCCATTAATAGATATACGGGCAGAGGGGGCGGAGTATAAGGCCATCACCATTTTAATGAAAGAGTTACCCAGATTGAATGCGCCCATACAATGCTGAAGAAATGGCCATGAGACTTTGTCGAATGCTTTCTCAGCATCTAGGGTTATTGCAACCATCGGCATTTTGCAGTTTTTCGCTTTTTCAAGTATGTGGCATAGGAGTCTGGTGTTGTCATTCGACATCCTGTGTTTCAAAAATCCTACTTGTGACGGACTTATCAATTTGGGCAGCACGGCGTTTAGTCTAGTTGCTAAGATCTTGGCATAGATCTTGCAGTCAATATTTATGAGTGAAATGGGGCGGTAATTTTTTGTCTGGAGGGGATCTTTCCCTTCCTTGGGTATAACAATTATTGTGGCTTCACTCATCGAGGGAGAGATACTCCCACTGGTGGCGGTGGAGTTGAACACGGTTTGGAGTGTCGGGGAGAGTTGGCTGTCAAAGGCTTTGTAGAAAGAGGCAGAGAAGCCATCAGGGCCCGGGGCTTTGTTGCTTTTGAGTGTTTTTATGGCCGTCGAGATTTCTGTGATGCTGATGGGGGACCCTAGATTTAATTCGTCTATCTCTGAGAGTCTGGGGAGGTCTAGGGCCTTTAGGTAATCTATACATGTCTGTGGGTCCAGGAGCTTATCATTCCTGTATAATTCTTCGTAAAATTGCTTAAAGGTATCAAGAATCTTGGACTGGTTGGTGTGCGTATTATTAGCGGGATCTTTTATAGAGGATATGGTTGTTAGTTTCTGCTTGTGTTTAAGGTAGGAGGCCAACAGCTTCCCGGCTCTGTTTCCCTCACACAGCTTCAAGGCTTTGAAGCGGTTGATCCACACGCCTGCTCTCTTGCTCACAATGGAATTATACTCGTATTTCTTTTTTATGAGTTGGTCAAGGGGTTTGGAGTCTTGAGGATTGGTTTTGTGTAAGGATTCTAGTGATCTGATCTCCTGCTCCAATTGCTCCAGTTCTTTGTTTATCGCTTTGTTGGCTCTGGTTCTTATTTTAATAATAACTCCACGGATCGTGGCTTTGAGCGCGTCCCAGAGGATGTTTGGATCTGTGTCAGGGACATTATTTAAGAGTAAGTACTCTTCAATGGCTTTAGTAATCTGTAGTTTGTCGTCAGGGTTGGTTAGCGTTTCATCGTTGAAACGCCATCTTCTGGGCGGTCTGATTGAGCGGGAGCCTGCAAGTTTGGTGTGGATACATGCATGATCGGAGATCAGTTTAGGGGCGATGTCGGTTTCCTCGATTAGGTGTGCAAATGTAGAGGATATTAGGATAAAGTCAATACGCGAGTAGGAGTTGTGGGGAGTGGAGTAAAAGGTGAAGTCTTCTTTCTTGGAGAATCCTAGGAGCTATGAGAGGGACATGAGTGGGATTGGAAGTAACATTGCGGCCACTTGGAATGGGTGTGTTAAGAGGGGAATCAAATGTTCGTGCTTTCCTGTGTGCAATGGACTTAGGCTTTTCATGATTGGTAGAGTGAGTAGGACATATGGGAATAGCAGTATTTTCAGTTAATGGATAAATCCTTTTTACTATTTTTTCAATACTGGTCAACCTGTCCCCCAGATCGTTAATTTTTGTGACCAGGGGTGATAATGCAGAGTTTAACAATCGCTCGATGTGGGCCAGTAGGGTCGATTGGAGGGGCGATACAGAGTCATTTGTTCTAGACCCCGCCTTATCCGGCGTTGATGAAGTTGGGTTAGGGGTGGATAATGAGGGGCTACAGTACATTTGATCGACATTAGATAGATTCTCATCGGTGTTCCTTTTACTGGTTGAGCCCCGGGACAGTGTGTTAGCTTGAGAAAGGATTATTTCGGGGGATACAAGTACATCCTGGGGGGTGCAGTTAATTTGGTCAGTGTCTCTGCCCACTGTAGGGGGGGTTGATATGTCAGGGGCTTAGTTTGTGCCACACAGGGCATTCAGCTCCTCCCAGATGGACATGATTGTCAGACTACAGAAATCCGAAAACGACACTAGGCAGTTCACAAACGATAAAGATCAAAGGGTTAAGTGTCTCCGTACCTCCTCTTTCGACGGGGCCAAGTGGGGTGGCCCGTCCCGTCCTCCTCGGGTCCTCTGAGGGCCACAGAGGGCCCGCCCTTTGCCCGGGCTTCGCCCGGCGTCCCGCGGAGCGGAGCGCTGTTTTAAGGCGCCTCCTGGCGCTTCCGTGGTGTCACAAAGCAGCGCCGCCGCTAAGGCTGCCGGGACATGTAGTCCCGGGGCGGCGGCGCTGTGGGCTGCACAAGATGACTCCTGGCGGTGGCGGCTGCAGTGGGGGCCTCCTCGCCTCCCCCCCTTCACCAAAAGGTAAGTGCAAATGTCCCCCGCGCTCCGCCGAGCAGAGCGCTGTTTTTAGGCGCCTCCTGGCGCTTCCGTGGTGTCACAAAGCAGCGCCGCCGCTAAGGCTGCCGGGACATGTAGTCCCGGGGCGGCGGCGCTGTGGGCTGCACAAGATGACTCTTGGCGGTGGCGGCTGCAGTGGGGGCGTCCTCGCCTCCCCCCCTTCACCAAAAGGTAAGTGCAAATGTCCTTCAGTAATAAGGCGCAGTGGCAGGCAACGTTAAACTTAAAAGTCCTTTCAGGTACTGGGCGGATATCGCGGCCGGAGTCGATGTAAAAGTCTAAGATTCTTGTCTGCATTAATCCGCTTTCACTGACATTACCACACTTTCATTTGCCTGCACGTAGTAGTCAGTGAAAGCGGATTAGTCTGTGAAAGTGCTTGCAAGTACCTTTGGACCATATGTATCAAGTCTTTTGCGATTCGTTAAGGCCGAAATTCGCAAAACTTCGGCCTTAGCGAATCGCAAACGGCCTTTTTACCGATTTTGAAATGTAAGAAACATTAGCAAAATAAGGGATCGCAAAAAATTGCGATTCCTTATTTTGCTTGAGCATGTAAGGAATTGCAATTTTGCGATTCCTTAAATGCTATGTATGAAGCTTTTTAGACTTGCGATTTCAGGTTTAGAAATCGCAAATTACCACCAACTTGTAGTTGGTGGTAATTTGCGATTTCTTGTAAATATGCACAACTGTGCATTTGTGAGGGTGGCATATGATGCACAAAGATGCTCATTGGGCATGTATGTGCGCCATATGCACACACATGTAATTTACAGGGGTGCAGCAGGGTGTCCTTGAGACACCCCTGCACCCTTGCAATAATTCTCAAATTGCGATTAGCAAATTGCGATTTTGCAATTTGAGAATTATTTCGCTATCATTCCTATGGGCATCCTGGCCCATAGGAATGCATTGGAAATTATTCCTTATTTGCGAATTTGCAAAATGCGAATTCGCAATTAAGGAAGATTAAGGAATCGCAAAAAAAAAGCGATTTTCTTCATACATTCCATTTTGCGATTCCTAAATAGCGATTCCTTAAAAATCACTATTTAGGAATCGCAAAACGGAACTATGATACATATGGCCTTTTGATTTTAAAATCGGCTGCTACTGTGCCTTACATATGCATTAGGACAAGGTGCAGCGGCAGCCAACTTTAACATCAAAGGTCCTTGCAGGCACACTACCACTGTGGCAGCTAACTTAAGTGCTCGCCTGCACTGAACACCTTCAAATTCATGCAAAGGCAAATATATAGCGCGGTGTAGTAATCAGTGAAAGCCTTTCTACACCACTCTATAATTTGCCATTTTAAGGACTGTGATGACAGCTGTTAGCAGGCCTGGTTAGCATGCACGGACCTTTGATTTAACATCGTCTGCCACTGTGCTTTACATTTGCCTTAACTGACAGTAATAAAGCAGAGTGGTACCTGACGTTCAAATTAAAAGTCCTTGCATGCACTGTGCTGCTAGCGCGCTTTAAATCTTAGTGGCAGCCAACACAAAAAATCCAAGGTGCTTGCCTGCACTGAACTGCTTTACTACACTGCGCTATATATTTGCCTTTGCATGCAAATATATAGCGCAGTGTAGTAATCAGTGATAGGATTTCATTGATTACTACACTGCATTATATATTTGTCTTTGCATGACTGTGAAAGCAGCTCAGACTCAGAGCATGCAAGGATCTTTGATTTTAAACATCGGCTGCCACTGTGCTTTAACATTTGTCTTAACAGTAATAAAGCACAGCGGCAGCTGATATTCAAATTAACAGTTCTTGCATTTACTGTGCTGCACCTAGGGCGGTGCGACCTATGCCACCTGGTGCTAAGGCTGACTTCATGTGGGGGCGCCAATATAAATATAGAAAACACCTGCTACTGGGTTCCTGGCCTCTAACAAATTTCTGTCAACAATACAAATGTCAAACTGGGTGATGAATGTACTTCTGCCACTTTGGACACAGAGAGAGATCGTTTTTATAATTTCTAAACTTACAAAGGAAGTTTTTACTCAATGTAAGGTAGCACAGAGGGTTAATATGCCTGCTGCAAATAAGGTGCAGATTGTTGCTAGCTAGCTCATTATGAGTTAAAATCCTAATGTAGAGCAGTGGGCAAGTAACTTACGAAAGAGCTGCATGAAAACTGCGAGGTATGGCTGCTGCCCTGGGCTGGACCATTATGATTTCCCCCAGTTGTTGCAAAATAGGTTCATTTAGACGGGTACTCCTAAGTATTTTGTTCAAACCACAGTATGGGCTCTGAAGAAATTAGGCTTAAAATCAACGAAATTGGGAGTGGGGGGGCCTCTCAGACAGTGGCGTCACTAGGTGGGTGCGGGGGTCACTGACTCGTAAGAAGAAATTAAAAGCGCACCACCGCCGTCGCCAGTCCCAGTCACACAACAACGAAGGGGATGCAATTACTGTGAGTGTCAGTGTGATTAAACCAACCGAAGCCGAACTCAGTTATGAATGCATACTGCATGCATATACCATTATCAGGCAGACAATGAGCAGCGGCGGCGTTGTTGTTCAGGGCGACTTTCAGTTCCACTTGCCCAACAGCAGTTAACTTTGGGTCCCAGGGCCGTCAATCTCCCTACTACCAATGACGTGACGGCCCTGGGACAGCCCCTGCGCGCAGTGCGCAACTGCACCTGCTTAGCCTCTGACGCGTCACGCGCCAGGGAGAGTGCGTGCGCGGTAGTGCGACTGTGACAATAAAGAGAACAATTAAATACCGAGTCCGACGACGACGCCACACGAGTCACGACGACATCAGAGACCACCACCACCGGACCGGCACTAATTGCTGTGAGTGCCTCTCTCTACTCTCTACCCTTCAAATTTGGAACGGGCGGTGAGACTGCTGTAGAGAGAGAGGTGGTGATTGTCTTAATTGACCTTGATTGTTAAGTGGAAACTTGAACGAAATGGAGGGTAGAAGTTCTATTACCTGCCCTTTCACAGGAGGAAAGGACAGATGAGGTGATGCTTCAACATAGATTTCCGTGGATGTCGATGTAGATGTCCATGGGTGTTTTGATTGGATTGTAGACTATGTAAGTTTTTTTCTATTTAAATTTGCCAATAAAGTTCATTGTAGTTTTCATTATGTGAGTGTCAGACTGCTGTAGTGTATTCTCAATAGGTGGTTTGTTAGGATTTGACACATCTGGGAGATGGGTTCCATTTCTGGGGCTCTGCGCTTGAAGGTCATTACCCCAGGGTGAGGTATTTACCACGTGTGATGAAAACCTTCTATTCCGAATTTTTATCCAGAAAATGAGGCAGAACATGCCGAATCTATTTTTAAAACCCCACATTTTTGTCTTTGCAACACATGCCTTGCTCCAAACGTACAGTATGGTACATTTGGTAAAATACCGTAAAATCCTAACCCACGATTAGTAATCCCAAAGTTGATTTAAATGATGTGTTTTCTATGTGTATAATTTTTCTTTGAGACAATGCACCAGTGACAACAAACTATACTTGTAAATATCGTCCAGACAGCACAGATGAATACACAAAGAATAAAAAGCGTTTCTTTTGCCTGCAAAACTCCCTGCCCAGAGAGAAACTATCATTCCCCCCAGTGTAAATTTGAAAACACACAGCAAATATAATACGTTCTGGCTATCAGGAGTCTTTTTAAACCTGAACTGCATATTGGTATAAAAAACAAACAGGAAATAGAGTGCAGTAATTATGCTTTTTCCAGGATGCTGTCACTTCTTTTTTGTAGGCCACATATTGCTCTTCTTGCCTAGTGCGTAATTGAGCCGCATCCAGGTGTTTGTAGCGCAGTGGCAACAATTGGGTTGTAGTTGAAGGCAGTCTGAGTTTTTCTCAGTGGGGCACTGCAGTATGCTGTTCAGTGGGGGAGAGGATGTGGCACTATGGGCAGAGGAGCTGCTGAATTTGGAACTGGGGAACCAAGTTCAGCCAGCCTTAATAACCAGTGCCTCCTCCCTGCCCTCCAGCAATTTTCGGTAACAACAAAAATGTCATGATGACTCTGGTGATTAATGTTCTTCCTAGAGAGAGATCTGAATTTTGTCTAATGGAAGATTTGACTCATGGAAAGGTAGCTCAGAGGGTTAATGTACCTGCTGCAAAGAACATTTACCATGCAGATCACAAAGTGCACATAATCATGTAAATAGGCCAGTGGGTGGTGTGGGCTACCGCTTTTGTCAGAGTGATCCTTTTGTTACTTGCAGTTTATAAGTTAAAATCCTAACATTGAGCTATTTCATCTACTCTGCAGCAACACAAGTCACATTTTTTCTTAACTTTTGATACGTTTGAGCTACAAAAAATGTATTAGTTGAAATGGTCACATCATGCTGCAGATCTTGCATTATGAGGCAAATGTGGCTGAGCCATTATTATTTAGAAAACTTTTGCAAACTAGGATATTTAGCCATTCATGTTTGAACTGCTGTTGTGGAAAAGGGAGAGGTGCTGAATGATGACAGAAGCTCCATGGCTCGGAGAGAAATGGCTTGTGCTTCCACATTTTATCGTATTTGGCGACATTCTGCTATTAGAAGCATATCCCATGGTCACTTTCTGAATACATTTTACTGTCAATAACTAATTATAACCTTAAATCAATCTAATATGTGTTGAAAAATGCTTTGTTTTTGACCTTTCTGTCTCCCAAATTTTCTTGAGAGGGGAGAAGTTCAACCCCCCAAACTCCCCCTAGTAGTGGTTGCTCACTGCGCTTGCTCGCTACACACCATGTGGGGGCTGATCTCACTTTTACTTTGTTATTTCTCTGATTCGCTACTTGTGTCTATTTTTGGTGCTCTCTGAAAGAATGTCTATGGGTACATATGACTGGGTGGGTAACCTGATGTTCTTTAAGGTCATCATCACTATTTACTGTGCTTTGAAAGTTGATACAATTTTAATATGTAATGAAAATGTGCTGTAAAATGCACTATCATGGGACCTGGCACTGGCAGCCATCTGTAATTTGAAATGTGAAGACGACACAAGGGGTGAATCTGTGGCGCTATCATTTTTCAGACCATTTACTTCTGTCACTCCCATCACAGTACAGGAAGGGGGGCAGAGGCTATATTTGGCTGTCCTTTTTTGGGCATTTATGTGCTATTGAACTGAGACCTTTATTTGGAATAGCTTGTAGGAGCAGCTCCCCCCGATGTCCAAGCCTGGGTGGGAGGCTCTTCTACGGTGTCATTGTCACACGACTCCACCATGGTGGAGAGCTGCCTGGCAGAAACGCATCCACCAGTTACATCTGGTTAAACCGCCAGGTTCGCCATGAAATGAGGGGGAAGCCGTCTCCTCGGGGCTAGCTGCCCCCTCCTCATGAGCAATGATTATGGACTTCGCTATCCCCTCAAATAGGGGTGCGACAAATTAAATTTACAAACGTTACTAAGGATTCTATATGGTCCTGTTATTTGCCGACTGTGTCCACTGGCCGACTCGGAGAGGAGGAGGTCCATGTGGTAAGTCGTGAGGGGGTGACACCATGAGTTACCAGCACCGGGTGACACCAACCCTAGTGACGCCACTGCTCTCAGAAAAATTTGCGAGTTGCATGGGGTTTAGTAGCTCACAACGATTTTCACTGACCAGAAGTAGCTCTCACTACACAAAAGGTTGGAGACCCCTGCCCTATATGTTCTCTGAGCCTGGGACTAAAAATGCAGGTGCCCCCCTTGCAAAAACAGGCTGTTTTGTTATAGATAGAGGGCACTTGCCTTTTTTGCCCGGGGCTGGGCAGCCATCTTGGGAAACCTACCAAACCCAGGCATATCTGAAAACTAGACCCCCAGGGGAGTCCAGGGATGTGTGACTCCTGTGGCTCCCTCAAGGTTTTCTTACTCAGAATCTTATGCAAACCACAAATTTAGCTAAAAAGTCAATATTTTTCACACATCTCTGTGTGGGAAGGTTGTGAAATTGTCGGACATGTGCACTTTTCCCACCACCCGGGGGCAGATCAGGGTTAATAACCCCCATCTGCCTCCGGGGAGGGGGGGGGGGGCAGAAAGACTGTCCCTTTTGTGTTGGGGTTGGGAGCATTGGTATCCCCATTGTTGGCAGCCCCCAACCCCATTTATAAAAAATAAAAAAAACATCCCTGGTACCATCCCTGGTGCCTAGCAGATCGGGGGCTATTGCCCCCTTCTGCACCACTGGGGGGGGGGGGGGGGGGCAGAAATACTGTGGCAAATTTTTAGGAGGGGTGGGGGCATTATAGTGCCCATTTAGGGCAGCACTCACCCCTAAGTATTAAAAAAAAATCCCTGGTGTCTTAACCCCCATCTGCCTCAAGGGGGGAAGCAGGGGCAGAAAGACTGTCTCTTTTGTGTTGGGGGTGGGGTCATTGGTATGCCCATACAACCTCCACCACTCTTTTATTTAAAAAAACTAAAAAATTACCATCACTTGTACTCAGTGGGCTTTCTGACCCCCGAAGCGCAGATTGGGGGCTATTGCCCCTCTCTGCACCCTAGGAGGGCGAGGGCAGAAAGACACGGTTTTGGGAATTTGGGTGTTAGATGGGACAAACAGCTATCCCTTGAAGTGCAGGTGCAAAGAGTCGCAGCCGCCTGTTTTGGAAAAATCCAAACCATCAGAAAATGTATTAATTACCTGCCTAGTCCTACACGCAAAACGGTAGTCCATGCACTAATAACCTCTCAATTGGACTATGGGGATGGATTATATTTGGGTCTATCCTTAGGATTGATCCATAGACTGCAGACAGTACAAAAAGCTGCCTTCTCTGTGGCGCTCCGCTCAGACAACACATCTCCCCTTTTTTGCGACAACTACACTGGCTTCCTATCTCTAAGCGAATTGAATTCAAGGCCCTGACACTAGCCTTTCGAGCTGGCAAAGGTCTAGGGCCGGGCTATCTCAGAAGGAGACTTCGCCCATATGGTCAGACCAGAACTCTACGGTCCAACACTCAACGCCGGCTGGTCACCCCCAGATTCCAAAAAGCTAGATCTGGAGGTAAATCATTTGAGGTGGGCACCACTCAGTGTTGGAACAAACTTCCCCTGTACCTCATTCAATGGGAACCCTTGTTTCGCAAATCCCTTAAAAGTTGGCTATTTAGTCGTCAGGAATAGTTTAAACTTGGTCAGCGGCCCTGCTCTCTGTGATAGTGCCGGGACACCCCGTTGGGGTAGCTGCACGCTTAATAAATGCCTTATTATTATTATTATTATTATTTGGTAGGGGTGGGGGCATTATAACGTTTCTACCCCTAAGCATCAAACAATGGCAGGTGTGTAGTGTGCTTTCTGCCGGGGGGCAGATTGGGGGCTACTGCCCACATTACTATGGGGGTGCAAAAGCCCTTGCCCATAGGATCTGGACCCTCCTCCCTGGTGTCTCGTGGGTGGATCCCTGCTTGGTGATCGCCCTCTTGCAGCAATCCCCAAGTCCATTAGAGAGGGGTACCATTAGAAAGCGAAGATTCTTCCCTTTCCAATGACACCTCTTCTATGTGTTTCGGTGCGCCAGAGGCTGAGATAGCCCTATGAGCACTGAAGCACTGAAACTGAAACAAGCTAGTTTCAGTTTCAATGTAATGACGTCAGCGCAACATGCACGCAATCTTCATTACATTGAAAAAATGCCTCTGGAGATCATGCAGGCTCGAAATAATGCTTCTAGGCCTTGTACCTGCCAACCTTTTGTACCCCAGATGGTTTTTGTTTCAATGTTGTTTTTCCAAAAATCAAAACCAAATGTCATCATTTTTTCATAAAATGCTTCTGAATATATCAATTTAGTATTTGTCAGCATAGTTTTCAACCCTGTTTTATCCAACAGTTTATAATAAAACGTTTCTGCATCACTTGTATTAAACCCTGAGAAGTACTGGAATTTCTCATAGAATGCTTTCGAACTGCTTTTAGGTGGAGTAGCACAATGTTCCCATTGGTTATATTTTAAAACATTTCTAGGTTGTGCAGATTTATGTAAGTAACTAGCAGCCCGCCCCGGCTTTGCCCGGGGCAGAAGGGGGCTGGGGGCAGCATTTTAAGCCTCTGTGCACACCCCACCCCCCGACATTGCCCAGTCCGCATCTCTCACGCCTCCCGCCCCGACATTGGCCATACGGCCTCCCGCCTTGAGCCTTGTGCCTTGAGCCTCCCGCCTGCCGCCCCCCGCCCTGACATTGGGCATAGCGCCTACCGCCTCCTGCCTCCCGCCTCGCGCCTTGCGCCTCCCGCCCGCCTCCCGCCCCGGCTTTGTAAACCCCCTCCAGGTCCCGACTTACCTCATCCGCCGCTCCTCCCTACGCTGGAGTGTTTACCTCTCCACTGCTTGACCGCTTGTCAGCTAATTCATCCGCTGCTCCTCCCCGCGCTACCACTGCTCCTCGGCTTCTCGCCGCTCTGCAGCTCCTCCAGGCGCTCATGTCCTCACTCTTCCTGTTGCTTGTGAACGACGCTACTCCCCTCACGCATACGTCGCGGCCTGCGCTACTTGCAAGGGACTACTTTATTTTTATTTCTAAATATTTTAAACAACGTTTTATTTTTATTTTTATGTAGCCTATGTCCTTCTGCTTGCCCTGAGGTTTTCTAAGATGTCTTGGGTGTTCAGATTGGTGGTGTAGTTTTCGAGTTTACCTGGCTCAAAGGTGCAAGTTCTCTCTTTATAATAGTAGTATAGATGGTCTCCGTAATGTGAGAAGCAGTACATCTGTTCATAATTAGACGAACCTTGTAAATAATCATGTTCTGTAAATCTTGCTGACAACACTAAATCAGACATCATATTATTTATACTTTCAAAATCCCAATCATCAGAAAATTTATTTGGTTTTACAAAGTCACTTAATGAAACCTTGAACTGGTGAGTATATTTCAGGATTTCGACCGGGCCATATACTTCATAGTCAGTCTTGTCCCATACTACCCCGCCGGGTATTGGAATGGCTGTGACATTTACTGATGGCAGTCCTCTTTTCTTCACGTGGGATGATTTGTGTGGTTTTAGAACTAAGTTGATGTTCTGACTTGCTGTGTCCATTGAACTATATTTCCCTTCAATGAATTTTCCCCAACAAAGTATCATGATGAGCCAAAGCAGGAGGAAAAATAGACCTATCCCAAACCAAAACTCTAACCATGGAGAAATAAGGTAAGTTTCCTTGAGTTGATGAAAGAGTTCTGTTGCTTTTTCTTTAAAAGTCTTTGTTTCTGGCGTCACTTCAGGGCCGTTTTGATCTTCAGAAAATGTATCGAAGTTGATGAAGTAGCCGGAGGCAGTTCTGTCAATTGTTGGAATTGTTTTCTCAATTTGTCTTTCAGTAGCACATTCTGATGCCACATCATTGTAGACCGTTGTTTCATGATGAACTGTTTCAATCTGTGTTTCAAGAGGCACGAGTTCCATGGCATTATTGCATAGTCCCTCTCTGTGCACTGGAGGCTTATCGAATGTGATTAGTCTTTCAGTTTGAACCTCTTGGATTGTTGCAAATTTGAGTATTCTGTTATTTCTTGGGAGTCCACTTGGCCTACTGTTGATTATAGGCCACGTGATTGTGGTTTTACCAGGTCGATTGATACAACTCTGTTCTCCTTTTTACCAGCAAGAGGCGGTAGTACTACTGATCTTGTTCCGTTGATTGCCAAGACAGGTACTGCTTTTCTGTAAGAAGGCCCAAATTCTTTCTTCACCGCTATTTTCTCTCTGACTACATCCCCAATCTTTAGAATCCAGACAGGTCTTGCTGGGGCTGGTGGTGCCTCTTCAGTGGTAGTTGGCTGTTGCTTTAATTTTATGTTGCTTAAGGATGTTCTTGTTTCATTCAAGTCCTATAAAACAGCCAAACGATCTTTGATGTCAAAGTCTTTATTCTTATCTTGTACCACTGATACCTGACTATCAAGGTCCTGAATATGCATTCTAGTTCCGAACAATAGTTCGTACAGGCTGAAACCTTTTAGAGAATTTCTTGGCAAATTGTTTAGACTAAGTTGGACACTTATTAAACGTTTGACCCACCCATCACCCGAACCTAATACCTTCGCCGTTATGGATTGCTTTATGTCTCGGTTTTTTCTTTCCACTACACTGTTCCCTTCGGGGTGGAATGGACAAGAGTATCGCAACCCAACGCCCATACTGGCCATAGCCTCCTTATAAGCCCGAGAGCTGAAAGCAGGACCCTGGTCAGAATGGAACATGGCAATTGCGTATGTGCCGATAAAGACTCGCAGATCTTTTATAACAGTTTTGGCGTCAGCCGAGCGCTGGGGCCACATCCATATGAATCTCGTACAGGAATCCACTGCGACCATGATACATTTATAGTTGCCGTCCCTTCCTAGGGGACCACAGTGGTCCAGGTAAACACATGCTAATGGTTTATCTGAGATTAGAAGGGGTGTCTGCACTGGTCGTTTTACTGTTGATACTTTTATTCTTTGGCATATTTCGCATTCTAATACATATTTCTTAGTTTGTATTCTCATGCGGGGCCACCAATATCTCTGTTTTAATAATGATATGGTTGCGGAAACGCCAGCGTGTGCAGAAGCAAGCCCTTCATGTGCCGCTGTAATTAGTCCTCTGTTCCATGTTTGGAATTACTCTATCCCCCACTCCAGGGATTCGAGCAAAAGGAACATTATTCGTATCCGTTAAATATAAGTACTTTTCTGGAAAGCCTTTTGGGAGTGTTTTTCTATCATCTTTTACTGACGCACTGACAGCTTGTAGAATGTCGCTGTCTATTTTTGTTTGTGACCGAGTAATCGCAGCTACGGAAGCCGTTTGCACAGCTGCCTTCGCGGCTTCATCAGCCACTGAATTCCCTGCAACGTGAACGCCATCACGTTGATGACTCAGAGTGTGTATCACGTGAGTCTTTTGTAGTTCCTTCTGTAAAAGAACTACTTGTTCCCAAAGCATTTTATGCTTGATTGTGCCACCTTTTGCATCTTTGAACCCATTTTCCACCCAATTCTGCAAATATTCATTATAAGATTGTACGTAATAATATGAATCGCACACTATAAGTGTGGGAAATTCGTGATCGGTATTTACTAGCGCCATCTTAAATGCTAGTAGTTCAGCTCGCTGAGCTGTACAATCTCCTAGAGATTGCGTCTTGGTGACCAGTGGTCTAAATTTTCCTTTGTGCCAACGACCTTTAACAATCGCGCACGCAGCACTGTAAGCGTGTTTACTCCCAACTGCGGGTTGTGCTGATCCGTCTGTATATATGATACTTCCATATTCTTCTAGAGGCAGGATTTCAATTGGCAGAGGACATTCATATTCCTATTGTAAAAATTCATGTGTCTTTAGATTAGGATCAAATTCGTACACTACGTCTGTTGCAGCAAGAGAATTAACCCATTGGATCCATCTTGGATGCAAAGCTTTAGCATTTGGAATGCTCGCTTTAGTTACCGCTTCTAAAGCAGGTATAGGTGTAACGATTATTATTCGTTTACCTTGCGCTAGGGCCCTTTCTTTTGCTACAGCAGTCTGAACCGCAGTTAGAATTTTTTCTGTTGAACTGAATTTTATAATTTCTTTTTTAAAAACTTGTGCTTGTTGTGATCAGAAATGAATGTATAGCATACTTTTATGATTTTGAAATAATCGAATAAAGTGTATTTGACTCTGACTATGACTCTGTTGAACTGAATTTTATTTCAGCTTTTGTGTACAAATGTGATTTGTAAGCAATTGGTACCGTTTCTCCCTCATTAGAGGTTAGGTACGTGAATCCGCATCTTCCTGGGATGACTCGGATTACAAGGTTTCGTGTATTGTCACGTGTATCTAATTTTGTTTTTGCTAACATGTCTGTTTGCAATGATCTCAAAATTTCTGTGTGTTTTTGAGTCCAGTTGATTGGTTTAAAATTAGGTTTAATTAGTTCGTAGAGAGGTTTAACCCTTTCCGTGTAGTTTAGTATGTATGTTCTTCCGAAATTCAGGAAGCCTAGAATCGATTGTAAGTTCTTCAGCGTTTTAGGTGCTTGGAGTACAGCGCACTTCTCTAAGAAGTTGTCCGCTAGGCTTTTCCCTTCACTTGATAATTCGTATCCTAAAAATAATACTGTCAGATGGGCAATTCAAGACTTTTTAAAGTTGAATTTGTAACCCTCTGCTGCGAACCCACGTATTATGGTGTTCACCCTTTTCAAGTGAGTCTCCAAGTCGTCATCTGTTAGATAGATGTCATCGACGTAAGATAATGCCTCAGACATCATCATATATTTGTAGTAACTCTGTTACTCTGGCTGAGAATAGTCCTGGGCTGTTCTTGAATCCCTGTGGGAGCCTACAGAAATTTTTCTGAGACCCCATTACTGAGAAAGCGGTCAAGTATCTGCTTTCTGGTGCAATATTTTGACAAAAGAAACCATTAGATATGTCTAATGTCGTTTTATATTTTTTGCGAACTATGTTATTCATTAGTGCAGCACTATGCAAATTTTGTACTGCAAATGTTTTGCAACATGAGTTAAGGTGTCTGCAGTCCAAGACTAGACGATATGAATCGTCCGGTTTGGAGACAGGAAACAAAGGATTGTTCATTTGAGAGGTGCATGTTTCAATCACCCCCTGGTATTCAAGTTGATCTAAAATCTCCCTGACCTGTTTTTTAGCTTCTTGCTTAATTGGATACTGCCTTTGTGCAGTCGGTTGACTTTTAACTGGATTTTGTGAGGAGGGGAGTCCTCATCCCATCCTACATGATTTTTATATAATGCTGGTGCCTGGGCTACTGCCCATTTCCTCGCATATATATATTTAGTGTGAATCGGAATGTGATTCGAGAAGGCAGGCATAATCATTTCTTCGCCACGAGGGCACTCCCTGACAAACTCCGGGGGCCAATCTTTCTCAGCTAACAGGACGTCATAGCCTTTTGAGAGGTTATCCCAAAATAGACCCCTTATTTTCCTAGTCTTATCTCCCTCTATACGTAGTGTTATTTCGTATATCTTATGAGGCTCGCTAACTCTGGTGTCGGCAGTTTCTACTTGAATGTATTCATTCGTGTCCACTGTCTCCAGATGACTCATCAGGATCTTGCGAGCTATGGTGATTTCTACTGCACTGTCTAGCATTGTCTGTGCCCACTCCCCGTTTTTCAGCTGTGTCCTCAGTATTCTCGGCATGTTCGATTACTCTAATACTGGCTACCTTCTTTCTTGGAAATTGTGATTTTTTACTTAGAGCAGGTTCCTTGTCTTTGGACTTGGTGTGCTCTCCTGGGTCTGACCGTCCTCTTCTTTCCGATTTCTGTGAAAAAGATCGAGAGGGACATGTATCAATACTTTGATATCTACCAGGCTTTTTTAAGTTATCCCGATTTCTAAGGTTATATCTTTTCTCAGAGGGCTCCCTCTGGGGAGACTGGTGTTCTCGAGTCAGAGTTCTTTCCCTCCGTCGAGGAGACCTTCCTCTGGACTGGAAAACTTTTTCCTTGGGAGTGGATTGTTTATTTCCATCCCAGTTACTTTTGGGAGTGTTTAGATTATTTCTACTGAATAATTTTTCAGGATTTTCGAGTAGTTGGGGTTTTACTGGTTTCCCACCCCAGCTGTCTCTACCTAATTCTTCATAACATTTCTCTATAATTCTGGCAAGCTCAATTGGTTGATCTGTTATATATGTTTCCTTCAATTTCTGGCGGATCGCCACAGATGCTGCTTCTCCTTTTATATTGGCTAGTAATATAGCCGAGACCTGCTTGAAGTCTTTCAGTAATTTCATACCAAGAGTTAAAGCAGGTTCTGGACCGTATTTATTCTGAATCAGTTTTAGCACATCTGGTATTACCGCCATTGACGGAACGCCATGTGTTTTTGTGTAAATGGAAGCAAAGACTGTACCCCAAGTGTCACAGTCCTCCACATGTGGTGCGACCCCCATTGGAAGGCAGATGGTCAGGATTCTGCGTTTCTCAATAGGGGTAGTATTCGGAAATACTGCCTCTATTTGAGTAATTTTCTGCGCTAACCAGAAAGGAATTTGTTCCCGTTTTATGGGTGTTTTACCAAGACATGATTGTATGTTCTGTGGTGTAATTTTATTTGTGTTCCCCTGATGAGGGGTCAGCTGTGGAACATTAACAGCTGTTTGGACTGTTGCAGTCCTCATTACATATTGGACTAATTGTCTATGTATTTTAATTAATATTTTTAGCTGTGCTAAAATTTCCTCTTTTGACATTTTTTCAATGTCCGGATGTGGTGTGTAGCTGGCTAGAACCGGCCACGTTGCTCCTGGTCTACCTAGTGGACCGAGCCTGGTAATATGATCATTATGTTTTAGGGCACCTTTAAACCAGAGCAAATGCTCTTGGTATTTTAATGGGATTTCAATCTTCTCGAAAGGAGCGTACTCTTCCGGTGGATCCTCTATTTTGTAATAGTGGAACTCGTGTGTTGCAGCGTTTGCCGCTGGAAATTTTATCCAAGAATAGAATACCTCTGTCTGCCGATATTCGTGTGCCTCTATCACGAAGACGACTGTACCACCATGTGTGGTCAGTCCATTGTCTATAAGTTTTAACGTTATAGATCTTCTTAAATGTACCGGAATGATTATTACATCCGGTGGGCAAATCCCTGTTTCATCTGAAGCCTGCTGAGACGCATTTACTGCGGCACCAGTGGTTCCGTTGTTCCCGCCTTCTCCTGGAATTTTACTGTCAGGAAGGTCTTTTTTTGCAGATCAGGTTTCAAGGAGGACAAAGATTAGGTGCACAATATTTTGGAACACTGTATCCTTCAACATTGAATAAACCAGAAGCTTTACATAGGAATCTCTTCCTACTAAGTTCGGGCGGATTTTAACCTTTCACCCACTCCAGACGTCTATTGGAGTATTTACGGGAGAAAGGGTCTGTGTGAAAAAGCACGACTGAGTTACTCTAACGTCTTGCGTTAGTTTTATCGCCTTACCAAACGTTGGGCGCCATGTAATGTAGTTCCTATTTTCCCTATCGGCCCTGTGCATTGGAATAACATAAACAGCAGTGTAGACGTAGAAGTGCGGTCTTCCAGGTCTCTACTGACTATGCTAAACTTAATTGGGTTTGTTACCAACTAGCTCAGAGGTCATTGGAAACTTTCTTGACTGAATAGGGAGTGATCAGCTCCCCTGGCTCAGACAAGAAGGGATTCAGTTTTCCAACAACCGCATAAACATGACAACTGTGCTCCTTAGAATAAGAGTCAATCTCTAGAGTTGTGTGAAACAATAGACAGCTATTTCACTCAGTCAGTTGTGCAGATTACTTTCACCAAGATGCAGAGAATAGAGAGACGGGTGTTTTCAATAAAAAGGTATTATTTATTGAACAGTCTTTCTTCTCGTGCAAGAGAAATGAATTGCCACAATTGCAAGACTTGTTATCATAAAAAGTGCGTACAGTAAAAGGAGGATTGCGAAATAATACTGTAAAAGCATTGATATGGTTTCGTAGCCATACAATGGTTAAAATGAATAAAATATATACATTCATATATACATTTAGCTAACATACTCAACTGGTGTTTCTAACTACGCCTACCCCAGTGTACCTGACCTAATCCTAATACGTGGAAGGGAGTAAGTAAGTAGTATTTTAAGTTAAGTTGGTTTTGCCAAGAGTGTGCTGCAAGAATTCTCTCTAAGGGTTTAGTCAACACTGTACCTCTGGAATAGAATGTTGGAGGTCTTGTATCTCCTCTCAGGACTCGATATCCCAGTCACCCGCAAGGGTAGGTTGGAAACGCCGGGGCTGGATTTTCTCGGCAGGAGAAAAGACAGCGTCTTTCTCAGCGCGTCAAGGAGGAGGAGGGGCAGCGTCCGTGGGCTTCTCGCATCTGCTGGGCTCTGCAAGGGACAGCTGTTCTGCTCCTGTATTCTGTACCACCACTGCAGTCGCTTTTGCTTAAGGCAATGCTGGTATTATTTATACCTGAAAGGTGCCTGGTTTGACATATGTTTTTGGACATAAGACGTCAATAAAGATGTCACTAAGAACCGGTCGTTCTTACAGTGCTCATTAGAGTTCTATTACTAATCAAAACATAGCAAGCACGGCTTTCCCAGGTTGCTGGGGGTTTTATCTGGTGAAAGAACTCAGTGTGTAATCTAGGAATCTAAGATAGCGGCTTCTGCTGTGTCATCTACTGTAATGAGCTGCAGAGGCGAGGTTCTGAAAATATGTCTCTGATCGTTTATGCCAGAGACGAGTTTCTGAAATATGGCTCTGATCGTTTATGCCATTATAGGGGTATGGATGGATTATAGCCGTATTTGGGCATAAGGTCACAATATTGATCGGGGTCCTAGATTAGAACACGACAACATGGCGCTCAGTACATACCTTTACCCGCCATTACTGCCTAGATTCAGATGCCCAGGCCGATGGCCAGGTGGGGCAGGCCTCTTTGAGGAATTTGTTTGCAATTTGAATGTGATGCTTATTCATGGTGTATATATTTGTTGCTCGTCCGCAATACTTTGGGTATAGGCTTGCTACTCTATTCATAGATTATGACTATTGATGAGTATCCCCTGGATGAGAAGGATTAGTTACTTACCTGTAATCCTAGTTCTCATCCAGGGGTATACTCAGTCATAAGCGACCTAACCACCTCCCCGGACCAGCATTACTGGAAAGTTATTGCACGATGATTGAGGATCTACTCGGGTGCTTATGCACCTCCAAAAAGAACTGTCCTAACTGCCACCTGTGATGCATCATGGGAGCTAGGGGTATCCTGCAGGTCATAAAGGCACGGTACCCCTACTCTTATGTCTTAAAGGCAAGGTGCCAGTTTTTCTTTGTTTCTTTATACTCTACTGCAGCCTACTGGCAAATGCCTGCAATTACAGGTTTTCTCTATGGCAATAAAGTATTGTATGTATGACAAATGTTTACTGCTCTCTTTCTTCCTTAGGGGTTGGGAGAGTATAGGTGCTACAATGCAAACCAATGCAATTTCAGCATTTTGGCCATTGTGGAAATGTTTTAGGCTGCATATATATGTATCTATATATATGTTTTCACATATGCATATATAGGTATATATATATCTATATGTATTTTCTATATGCTCCGGGATCCCGCACATGGGCAGGGATTATTCATAGATTATGACTTTGATGAGTATACCCCTGGATGAGAACTAAGATTACAGGTAAGTAACTAATCCATACCGCTCACATGGCGGAGCAAGCAAAAGTAGACACATTCAAAACCTTAGTCAGCAATATAAACAAGTTCTTCCAAAAAGCATCTACTGGGAAGGGGCAGACCATGAAAAAAACAACAGAGTGGTTCAATGGTAATTGTAAACTAGAGCCGCAAGCATAGATGAGTAGTTAAGACCGGCCATGCCGACATTATAGCCATGGAAAGAGAGGCCTACAAAAATACACAAAACGAAGCACATAGGACCTGACATAAAGAGGTTTAGCAAGATTTATTAGCTGCGGCACACACTAAAAATAGTAAACAATTTTGGCATTTAATAGCAAAAGGGACAAAACACCTGGTGCTGGAAGAAGACTTTCATATTCTCCCACAGACTTTGGAAGTTCCTTTCTCTTAACTATATGTAGGGCTAGCTGACAATGGAATAATAACCATGGAGCCCCTGAACCTGGGAGAAGATGATGGTTGCTTATCCTTCACTGAAGACGAAACGCTGGAAGCAATTACCACTATACAGAGGGAGAAAGCTCCAGGTTAGATCTAATACAGGGGATCTCTACTCATCAGAACCACAAAAAAGGAGTGTCATTCTTAACTATACATACAAGGCAATATTAAAAGGGGCAGAGATACCAGACTCCAGGCTGGGAGCCGAGGTCTTCCCCATTAACCACATCAGTGCTGAGGGAATTCCCCTGGAGTGCTGTTACTCCAGGATCCCCATTGTTCATGACGAGCTCAGCTCGTCATGAGCACACGACCAGTGTACTGCATGACGAGCTGAGCTCGTCATGAGCAGCGAAGGGGTTAACAAAAAGGGAGATAAAAGTGACCCAGCAAATTACAGGCCCATACGCCTCAGTGACATTGCGCAAAAAATATCCTGTTGTCATTTGTTAGTGCGAATAAATGATTGGATAAGGGAGAGGGATTTATTATCACCACTGCAAGCAGGGTTCAGAAGGAAGACGGGCACCGTAGATCAATTGTCCCGCTTCCTTCTGATTCTTTCAAAATATGTAACAATTAGGAAGGGCACCTTATATGTGGTATTTGTATATCTATGTGCTGCCTTCGATTTAGTACCACGGGAAAAGCTATGGTTAGTACTGAATGAATTATGGATTCCAATGAATCTCCTACAAATTATCATAAGATTACACACAAAAAACTATGCTCAAATCAGATGGGGGAAGGAAGGTGGCTTAACAAAACGGATTGGGGGTGAGTCGGCATGGGAGGCAAAGGTTCGTCTTAGCGCCAACACTATTCAGTCTTTAAATAAATGGATTGATCTCCATATTATCAGGCTGCAGGGGTGACCCTCCCAAGCTTGCAGGACAAGAGGTGCCCACATTACTTTTTGCGGACGATACCCTGCTCATTTCACGTTCACCGATGGGCCTCCAAAACATAGTGGACAAGTTTGAGATGGCCTGCATATACCATGAATTAGAAATTAACACTCAAAAAACGAAATTCATGGTTTTTAATCGTCACAAGTCTTTTAACCGTAATATAAATTGGGTCAAACAATACTTGAAGAAGTAAAACAATTTGACTACTTAGGATTGCGACTTTGGAATACACTTTCATGGTCACCACAATTACTATAAAGCCAGTTGTCGTTGGAACACGTGGGGATGGCTTTAATAAAAAAATTAAGGAAGTCAGTTTATAGACCACTCACACCTGCAATCCAAGTATGCCAAGCAAAGAACATGGGAGCTGCACTCTATGGCGCAGAACTCTGGGGAGGAGGGCCGGATCCACGCCAGATTTTTTGGATATCCCCATTGAGATACATGTAGTAATTTTTAAAATCTGGCATGGATCCGGCCCCTCCAGGACCGGTTTGGAGACCCCTGCATTAAAGCATCCTCTATCGATAAAACAGATAATAATTGTATTAGACCTGTGATGAAACTTCCCCAAAATGGCCCATTAGTGCTAATGCGTCTAAGTTTGGGCATGAGGAATGTCGCCCATGCAATTGCCCTACGTCCCCTAGTCTTTTTGCTACACATATGGGTAAAGGAGTCACCACTGCCAATGAAAGAATCATTACAAGAAATGTTAGCGTTGGATACTAAAGGCAGTGTTCAATGGCTTAACCACATTAAGCAATGGTTGTTTAAACTTGGCATGAGTGACCTATGGTTATCCCCAGGGAATAGCCAAAAAAGCTCAGTTAAGCTTTTGAAAAAGAATTATTGGAAACAGGTGTGGACAACTGGTTAAACAGGAACAGCACGGGGCGTTAACATCTCTATTCCTAAATATCAAGGATGAACTTTGGCAAGAAGTTTTCCTGAACCGAATAGTGCCACCGCTAGCAATCCCAGGGGATTTTAATGGGATGGAGCTATGAAACATAAAACGACCAGAGCAGGGTATTTTACTATTTTATGAACATATTTTTTTAATTTCTTTTTAATTAATCCAAGCGCAAAGGTTTATAAAATTATTTTAGTAAGTTACTATGTAACCAATCGTGTTACTTTTAGGGTTAAACCGATATTTTGTGTACTTGTGACAATAGGAATAAATTGTTACCATGGTGTATTTTAAACCTACTATGTCTTGCTCATAGCCGTTTAAAGTATATACATTTGTCACTTTGTCAATTAATGGAGCATTTGTGGTAGTAAATTGAACATCACAATAAGGTTTATAGTATCTATAAAAATAAATATATATTGGTGAATGTTTCATGTTCAACGGACAAGGGATGCTGCTAAACGAAATGTACCTAATACCCGAGAGCATTAGATGCAGAATTTGTCACTTTTCTTCCTTTTCCTCATTACTGCTTGAAAATATATTTATTATGTGTAGTGTAAATGATGTGCATTCAAGTTTTTATAATAAAATCGAATAAAGATATATTTACTTACTAACTATTTGTTCTGCTGGGATTCAGACGGGACATTTCATGCAATGTCGAAAAACAGTTTTCTCTGTGGTCGGACATTAACACCTAGCCTTTATAGAGAAATTCAGCTGCTATTTAGAACATGCAATTCTTATCATATAAGCTAAGATTTGTTGTTTTGAAAATAGAGATGACACTTTCTCAGAGCAAAGGTCCTGAGACGAGAGAGAGCTCAGCTTCCTGAGATGTAGAGCAACTACCTATGTTTGCCAGGTATGGGGTCCCCCACTAATCCCAGAGATCTATAATATAAAACTGTGTTTCTATAATGAGGATAGGCTTAGGCAGATCTGGCTTTCAATATGACAGGGCTTTCTATAGTGTACAGTCTGTTGATTATGATCACCTTTTTGACCTGTATGCCCAACACAATGCGCTACCCCGGGAGCAGTGTAACATTTTGTATGCACCTTGAGGAGGGTATAGAAGTATAGTATTGAGGGACTGTGTCAACCCAAAAATCAGCCTCCCTTTTGGTCATCCAAAGGTTCCTACTCACCTTATTTTTATCTCACTGAACAAGCTCGCAGTGGAGTCAGAATGGAGTACTTTATAGTTCTATGTGTCCTCCAACAGTCTTAACCACTCTGCCCTGTAATCTGTAGAACTCTGGAGGATAATCCCTCCACCTTTATCAGCGGGTTTGATAGTTGTCATGTGGTTCTGTTTGAGCTCATTGAGAACCTGTCTCTCCTGCTTTGATATGTTTTGAAAGGTCTTTCTATCTTTAATGTTGAGATTGTCAATGCCCTTTAGGATTGCCATTTCAAATGTCAGAGTCTCTCCGGGGATGGTCGAGGTAGGGGGTACAAACTTGGACTTGTTATGCCGTTCATTGTCTCCTCTGTTTTCATCTGGTAGGTTGGTGTTCATGAAGAAATCGTGTAGTTTAATCTTGCGCATAAATTCTCACACTTCGCTCAGTAGTTTGAACTGGTCGAAATGGGGTTTTGTGACTAAACCTAGACCTTTCTCTAGGACACTCAGGTGTGTGGAGGAAATCTCACAGTTTGCTAGGTCAAAAACCTTACAAAGTGCTTCCTTGTAAGGAAAGAGGTCGCAGCATGCTCCGACCCTCAGAGGGTTGGGAAAAACTCAATGATGAAGCATGCCACTGGATAACATTCAGTGAGTGAGATTTCCTTTAAGAAAAATTAATTTCCCCTATATCCAATTGGCCCACTGTAACGGGGAGTCAGTAATAGGCTGGGAACGTGGTTTTGGTAAAGCGGGTTTTATTTTCATATACAATTTCTTTCGACGGAACGTCAGTCTTTCTTTTGCAAACTCGGCTGGATCCGTGGTGCCTCGTAGGATATACGTCCCTTATGAAACGGTTTCACCCTCTGGTTGAGCTCCTCGGTTGTTGGAAGGTGCCAGACTCTCGTGGTGACCGGAAAGGGAAAAACAAGTAAAGGACCAATTAAAATGCTGTCCTCGCTCTGCTGTTATCCCGAGGGGACCGGGGTAGTGAAGGGACACCTCAGTAGTGACGCTTTACCGCTGCTGTGTTTAGTGGTGAGGGAAGATAGGGAACAGGAAAGTGAGGGAAATAGGGAACGGGAAACAGGGAAGAGGGTGCACTTGCTAACGCGGGACTATACTCCGACGTCCCACCCAACTTGCAAACTTGTCCCATACCTGTCTGAGCCACACTCCTCCCTCGGGAGTGTGGCACGGCGCAGCGCGGTTCCGTTGGCCTCCTGGCTCGTCTACTTCGCCTTGCGGCCCGTCTACTTCTCTTCCTCGCTCTTTGTCCTCGTTTCCTGGTAAACTCCAGCTCTTCTCCTCGTACTCTCTCGATCTCCGCTCCTCTTCTCTCGTGATGTCACACGCCAACCCTGGGATATCCGTGTTCTTGACCAATGCCCCGAAGCTGACGTCACAGTGGGAGGGGTCTTCCTTGGATTCATACGACCTGTTAAAGGCGCCGTGCATGTTTCTCCCTGACGCCGATTGCCATGGAACCTGTTCGTCCTGCGGGGAAGGAGGAAGAGAATCCGAGTCATTGTGAGTCCACCAGTCCACTTCATGGTCCACCCCTTGGGTACTGGGTTCCTTGTTACACCCACCCTAGATGACTCGAGGTTGATGCTATCTTGATTGTGATGCTTTGGTTTTTTTTTTTTATTGTATTTATTATGAAAAAGCACAGCACAATGTAAACGCAATCACTTGCCTACAACCCATCCCGGGCCGGCAACAGGTCTCCATGCAACAACAAATGCAAATACCATGACACATTAACATCATAGAGTCCAGTGTGAGAATTCGTTGGAGGTCAGCCGGAGACAGGCCTCCTCTGTAGGCTCGTACCATCTGCAAAGCAGTGTGCAATTCGAATAAATTGGCAAAGCAAGACAGTTTTATATATTTCCCCCCCCCAACCAACCCCAACCCTCTAAACACCCCCCCCCCCTCAACTGGTCCCTCATTCGTGCTCCCCGAGCCGCCTGTAGACGTCTCTATCACCTGTGGTAGCTAGTGCGGCCTACCGCCCTCCCCCTATCCGGTGTGCCTCCCCCCTGTTCACACTTCTAGTAGGATGGGGAAATCCCTACCGCTTACAGTACATTAGTTGTGCGGAGGAGCACCCTAGTCATGTGTATCCGGTGGCTCTTGCACGTCACTCCCTCGGTCTCCCCCCTCGCCCTCCTCCGAGACTTCCCCGTCCAGCTTGGAGGACAAGTAGGTCTGGTACAGCCCCCAGAAGTTCTTGGGGCGACTCCCGGGCGGTAGGAGCTCACTGTATGTGTCCGCCTGCGTGTTGCAGTATTTCATGTCGCTAACCCATCGCTTGAGCGTAGGTAATGGCCCCCTCATCCAGCATAACGCGACTACCCTCTTCGCCAGGAGCAGTCCCATGCTCACCAGTTTCCTAACCGCGACGGGAATCGATTTGGTGTACCCCAGTAGAGCAAGGGCTGGGTCCATTGCTAGGTCCAAGTCCGCTATAGCGCTCAATTCAGCGAAGACGCTGGCCCAATACCTCTGGACTCCCGGGCAGCCCCAGGCCATGTGCAGGAAGTCCGCAACCCGGGCCCGGCACCTCTCGCAGTGTGGGGTGTCACGGAGACCGTACCTGTGGAGCCTCTCCGGTGTGTGGTATACCCTCTGTAAGAACTTAAAGTGGACCAACCGGTGCCTCCCGTTCAGGGAAATGCGCCTGGTGGCCGCACAGCAGTAGGCCCACATGCCGTCATCGACGTGTGTACCCAGGTCAGTCTGCCAGGCCAGTCGCGCCCTCGTGTAGAGCAGGGCCGTGTGCTCGTGCCCTATCCTGTATAATCTAGTAATCAGCTTCTTCGGAGATACGGTGTCAATGACATACACCAGTTCCGGGACCGCAGGGGGTTCCTCCATGTCGGGGCCCAGCAGCTCCAGCAGGGCGCTACGGACCCGATGGTACTGAAAGCGTTGGAGCAGTGTGGGGCTCTCCCTCTGATGTGAGATCTGTGCCCACGTCTTCACCTGTCCATGCTCGAATAGGTCCCCCAAAGTAAGAGCACCCAATTCGTGAAGGGCCCTATGGACACCCGGTTCCGCTAAGGTTGGTAGCCAGAGCGCCCATTGTAGAGGCATGTTGGGAGCGTACATCAGCTCTTTGTTTTGCCTCTGCAGAATGGAGTGCCATGCATGGTTGGTAGACAGGAGGGAGTCTAGTACGCCAACTCTGCGGTCTTGTGGGCCACAAATGGTAGCCGGAAGCGGAGTAGGGTCCGCGAACAGCCGCTCCAGTATCACGTGTGGAACATCTCGGCTGCCATGTATCCAGGTGTGGAGGTGGGAGGCCTGCGCTATCCTGTAGTAGCGTTCCAGGTCCGGGGCAGCTAAGCCCCCCTGCTCATACGGTAATTGCAGAACCTTCCACTGCACCCTAGGTTGTTTCCCGGCCCACGCTAGTCGCACCAAGAGTTTGTTCAGGGTTGCAAAGAAGGCTTTCGAGAGGACAATCGGGAGATTATTGAACAGGAACAGAAACCTCAGGAGAATGACCATTTTCATTAAGGCAATCCTCCCCATCAGAGATAACGGGAGTTTAATCCAGAGCTCTACGTCATCCGCAAGTTTGCTGTAAGCGACCCCGTAGTTTTCCCTCAGCATAACGTCAGGGTCCGTGTGGAGCATGATGCCCAGATACCTTATCGGTTCAGTGGACCATTGGAGCGGGTAGTCCATCTCGAAGGGGACAGTGATTGGGGTTAGTGGGAAGGCAACTGATTTCGCCCAGTTAACCTTCAGTCCGGAGAGCGCGCCGAACCTCACAACTTCCCTCAGCACCGACGCCAGGTTATTGGCCGGGTCCCTGACATAAAGCAGGGTGTCGTCCGCATATGTGGAAATGCCCAATTTGTAGGTGGGGTAGTTGATGGCTTCATACGAGTGGTATTCCCGAATCGCACACGCCAGTGGCTCTGCCACAAGGGCGTAGAGTAGCGGGGAAAGGGGGCATCCCTGTCTCGTGCCCCTGGTGATGGAGATCGGCTCCGAGACTGCATCCCCCAATCTGACTCTGGCCGTGGGCTCGTGATAGAGGGCGCCCAGCAGTTGGAGGAAAAGTTCTCCTAGCCCCAACTTTTGCAGCACCTTGCGCATGAAGGGCCACTCCACAGAGTCAAAGGCCTTCTCCATGTCTAGAAAGACCGCAATGGCTTTAGTGTCATGCCTGGTATGCTGCATGGCCCCCATGACCGTGCGGATATTGTAAGTGAGGTTCCTGGCCGGGATAAACCCAGCCTGCTCCGGGGCTACCAGCCCCGGCGCCACTAGTGCCAGCCTGGTAGCCAGCACTTTTGCGTAGAGCTTAGCGTCCACATTAAGAAGGGACAGTGGGCGGTACGAGCCTGGCAGGTCGCTGGGCTTACCAGGTTTGAGTATGGTGACAATCAGCGCCTCTCGCATGGAGAGTGGCATAGCGCCGTTCTCGCAGATTTCGTCAAAGAGGGTGGAGAGGTGGGGTAGCAACTTATCCTTATACGCCTTGTAAAAGGCCACCGTTAGACCATCTATCCCGGGGGCACTGTCCGCTCTCATGGTGGCCAGCGCATCGGATATCTCCTCACGGTGTATGGGGGACATCAGGAATTCCCTCTGCCAATTCTCAAGGAATGGCATCCTGATATAGGCGAGGTAGTTGTCAATTTGGTCCTCAACCCCCGAGATTTTAGTGGTGTAGAGCTCCTCGTAGAATCTCCTGAATTCCGCCAGAATGTGTGTCTCCTCCGTGAGCGTCTCCCCCCCTGAGTCACGCATTTCCGCGATGGTCTGTTTGCGCCTAGTGCCTTTCATGATCCTGGCAAGCAGTGCACCCGGGCGGTCCCCCTCGCCATACGCGCGCGCTGTCGCGTATTTTCCTAAATGTCGCACTTCCCTGTCAGCTTCCTCGTGGAACTCACTCAGAAGGTCTTGCAGGGTCCCATCCCCAGGCAGGTTCGGGTCAAGCAGCTGGCGGCGCTCGTAGTCCGCTATCTGCCCCTCCAGATATTTCAGCCTGCTTCTAATTGCCTTTAGTATCCCTGAGTGTTTCGCCATGACCACCCCCCGCACGTACACCTTAAATGTCTCCCAAACCGTCCCAAAGCTGTCCACTGATCCCAGATTGGTGTCGAAGAAGGTATCTATGTCCTCCCCCAGGTCAGCCCTGAAAGCCTCATCCAGCAGCGAGTAGGGTGGAAAGCGCCACGTGAATGGCGGGATTCTCTGCTGGGGAGTACGCAGCGCCAACAGCACCGGGGAGTGGTCCGACAGAGTGCGGGGAAGCACACTGCAGCCCCTGACCATGGAGAGCAGGAAGTGTGAAGCCAACCAGTAGTCAATCCTGGTATGGATGTTGTGGTACGCTGAGTAATGCGTGTACCCCCCCTTGGCGCTATTTCTTTCCCTCCACACATCTACCAGACCCAGTTTCAACATTTCTGCCTGCATGCACTGCGCCGCCGCCGCCGGGCGCCTGGCAGGGCCCGCAGACCTATCTAGCTCAGGGCTAAAGGTGAAATTGAAGTCCCCACCCCAGATCATATTACCAGCGGCCCATTCAGTACAATGTTCCGCAACCGTTGTATAAAAATCAGGGGAGTCATAGTTCGGGCCATAGACATTCATGACCAGCAGATTGTGGCCCTTGCCCGTGCACTTGCTTAACAAAAACCTCCCCTCCGGGTCCGCCTTTACCAGGGCGAGGGATAACTTGGATTTCGGATTGACCCAGGTGAGGACCCCTCTGGCATGGGTGGTGAAGCCTGCGTAAGTGGAGTGACCCTGGATCCCCCTGTGCATTAGCATCTTACTGTTGTTGGGCAGATGCGTTTCCTGCAGCAGCGCCAAGTCTATGTGGTGTCTCTGTAGATAGTGTAGCACCTTACGGAGTTTCCGATAATCATTCAAACCCCTCACATTCCAGGTAAGAGCCCTGAGGGACTCTGTATCGCTCAGTGAGTCTGCCTGTGGTGTGTTAGCCATTAACAGTGAAGGAGGACAACAATTGTAGTGCAGCGTCGAGGACCCCCCCCCGCCAGTGGCAGCAGCCGCCCACCCATCCTATAGAACATAACATTTTAGAGCACATGTCGGACCTTTCCCCAAACATCCCAAACTTCCCCGAACTCAGAACCCCCATTGCCCCCCACCGCCCACAGTCAACCAACCCCAACCTGGTGTGACCGAAATCCCTACATTCACCCCCCCCACCCATCTTCAAACTCCCCCAAGCAGTCTCAAGAAGAGCCGCAAGCACTATGAGCGCCAGGGCAGAGGTAGCACGCTCAATGTCTCAATCGACCAACGTCCGGTCGTCGCTTCTGCGCAATGTCTTTTGGCTGCCCCTACGCCAGCGCCCCCATTTGCCAGTGCGGCTTTTAAGTAACAAGAACAATATCGTACCCGCCGTACCACCCCCCCCCCCCAGACCCCATCGACCTCTCCCTGTCGTAGGACGTTATCAACACCACCCCCGGGCAGGCTAGTAGAGTCATGGAGAGTGCCGCCCACCACCTTAACCCGTGTGGCCCATACAGATCTCACCCGTGATACCATGTCCAGAATTCCGCTCACTGCAGTGGAGAGCCCAGACTGGGCATCCTCCGGGCCAAGAGGCTTGGATCATGGCACGGCCTCAAGTGGCCAGGTCCTCGGGAGAGACCACTGCGCCCCTCCGTCACACTAGTCTTGCTCATCCAGATCCTCGTTGCCAGCGCCCTCCTCCGCAGGCGCCGTCCGGCTCTCTTTATGCTCCTTGATCCACTGCTTCAGGGATTTTTGCAGCTCCTTCGGGTCGGTGAAAAAATGTGAGTGGCCCTGCCTATTGATGCGCAGCCGTGCCGGATACAACATGGCATAGTCCAAGCCCAGGTCTCTGAGCTGCTGCTTATAGGGGACGAATCGCCGTCTCTCCTCCTGTACCTTGGAGGTGAAGTCAGGGTATAGCGAAATGTTCATTCCCTCGTACTGCAACTCCCCCTTCTCTCGAGCAGCACGGAGGGCAGCATCCCTGTCCCTGTAGTTGAGGAGTTTCGCTATTATCGGCCTAGGGTTCGCCCCTGGAGCGGGCCTCGGGCCCAGGGTGCGGTGGGCTCGCTCCACTATGAACATGGGAGAGAAGGTGTCGTCTCCCAATAGAGTTTTAAGGAGTTTCTCAACAAATAGCTCCATTTTCCCTGTCTGGGTCGACTCCGCCACGCCCGTGACGCGTATGTTGGACCGCCTGGAGCGAGCCTCTAAGTCCTCCGATTTTTCTTGTATCACCTGTAGCAGCCTCCCAAACTGCTTGCGGTCAGCGTCCCACGTTGTCTGCGCCTCCTCCGCCTCCGTCAGCCTGCGCTCTGCCATGTCCAGCCTCTCCGCATGCTTATCCACCCTCTCCGTCATGCGATCCATTCGATACGCCAGGGCGTCAATCTTGGTGCCGATGGCCGTCATGCCCTCCTGTAGGCCTTTCTCCATCGTGTTGAGCATGCCTCTAATTTCTGTGCACAGCGCGGTGTTCGGGTCCGCAGTTGCTCCCGGGGACTGGGCCGCCGGCGGCTCCGGTGCCTTCTGTCTCCTCTGGTCAAACGAAAGTTTCGTTTGCGTCCTATCGGTCTTGCCCATCGCTGCTGCTGATAGGGAGGCCAGTGTCCACAGACCTTATAATGTCAATGGTGCCCCAATGGGACGATGCGGGAGCTGACCTCGTGCACAGGCCGGCACCGGAGGCCGCGCGTTCAGGCCGCTGTCGCGTTTAGGCCTGCGTGCCCAGTGACGCCTCAGGTCAGGGTAGGCACTCGCCTCTTACTTTCCCCCTCCGGGTGCCTCAGTGTCAGGACACCCCCAGTCAGCTCGGGGGTGCAGTGCTCGAGGGTGCAAGGCTCGTGTTGGGTGGCCTCCGTCCCAGAGCTGCCCGTCGCTCCGTAAGGCTCCTTCCGAGTGGTCAGGCCGTCAGGCGGGTTCCCTCCGCAGCATGCAATGGCGCCCGTGAGAGCGCCACGTGTGTGTTCCCAGCGGGGCCGTTTCGCCGCTGGCTCTCACTCGAGTCCTCCGCGCCCCTCCAGGGGTGGAGGCGTCACAGCAGGGGTCCGCAGTGCAGTCGCGGGACGCTGGATGGGTAGCAGCTCCCGCCGGCCACGCCGCTCGCACCACAGCGGGGCTTCCTCTCGCCGGGGCCGCACGTCGGGTGACGCAGCGCGGCCTCGGCGTCCAGGGCAGAGCGGGGATCCCGGCCTGGTCCGCGGCTCTTCGGTCGGCGACGGCGCCGGGGGAACTCGTGCACGCAGCCCCTCAAAAGTCGCGCCGGAGGTCCGCAGGGGGTAGGGGAGGCAGCCCCCGCCGGAATTTCACAGGTTTTGCCGCTTTTGAAGGATATTGGACGGATATTCTGCAGCGCTAGCGCAGAGCTCCGCACTTAAGCGTCCACCATGAACGCCGGCTAGCTCCGCCCCCCAGATTGTGATGCTTTGGTTATCGGTCTATCCCTACCTGCTTGTTTCAACAGTTAATGTTTTCAAATCAATTTGCTTTATTTCTCACTCATTTATGGTATGTGAACAGAGTTATGGTCACCAGGGAATGGGGTAGAAGGTGGTGGAGTGTTAAGTGGATGCATGCTAAATGCCATAATTCTCCTGTTATGTGTGAACCATGCAGACGTGGGGTTGGGGTCTGCTGTGTTTTTGTTCTTTGGATCTTTGCTATACTATTATTTGGCTCTATCTGTTGGGTCGAGATACATCATAGTAGCAAGCCAGTTTGGGTATGAGCTGTGCCACCTGAATTGTTGGTAGTGCTTGAGTGTGTTTTCTGATACTGAGTGTGATTCACACAAAAAAACCATAACCCTTGCACTTTAATGTTTAAGTGTTTGCAATAGTGACACAGTAAGTCTCGGAGCATTGTCTGTAAAATACTGATTGGCATGCTGAGCTGTTAATGGTTTATGATCAATATGACATTTCTAGATGGTTGATATTACCTCTAGACATTGTGACATTAACGATCAGTGCCATTAACTGTAAATGGTTTTTTTTCTCAGCAAATGCCATGTACATGGGAAGCCAGGAAATGGTGAAGGTGGTGGATAGAGACAACCTGACTATTAAGCAACATCTAACGAAGGTAAGCTTAAACTCAGTAATGTATAAGTGACTTGTTAGCCTTCTTAGAACTGTTTATAAATAAGTATTTTCTTTTCATAGGTATATTGTACAAAATATACCTGATAACATCTTTAGACAAGTCTAAATATTTTTTTTTTTTACTGTAAGATGAATGTGTATGCATGACACTCTTTAAGTAAGGTTATATCACACTTTACCCAGAAAAGGCATGTTTTTAGTCCTCCATTCCTCCTAATATAGTTGACTAGTGGTCAAATACTTGGGGGCCCATTAGGATGGCAAGCGGACTTTAGTTCGCCCGCCACCCTAGCGGTACTGGGACCGGCTGCCAGTGGTCCAGCACCGCCAATTAGGATGCGACCACGACCCTGGCGGTCGCATTCCACATCTTTAACATTGCGCCGGGTGCTGCTGTAAGCGGCACCCGCCGCAATGCCAAAGAGGCATGTTGTGCATTGCCATGCACAACGTGGCAGGCACTGTGCAGTGCCTGCCACCTTGTGCATGGCAATGGTACCCCCAAGTGCATCATCCACCCCCCACACCTGGGGGCCTGCAGCGGGCCCCAAAAGCTCATCCCTGCCAGCCTTTAATGGCGGTATTGCCGCCATGGAAAGGCCTTTACCACCAGGCATTATAATATGGATGGTGGTGCCTCCAGGCACCACCACCATATTATGCCCCAGGTCTGCCCGACCGACAGTCGTAACGATTGCTGACCGCCGGAAAAGCAGCGGACGGACTTTCCGTCCGCCGCGGTACCCCCTGCCATGGTAATATGGCGGAGGGGTTAAAGAAGATGTGATGGCGGGCGGATTGCCACCGCCGGCCGGGCGGTGATGATCCGCCCATCATCATAATCACCCCCTTAGTGAAATAAATACAGTGGTACTCGCCACTGTCGAGCAATGGTTCAGCAACACTTTACATTGAAAAGGTATTGTTTTTAATGCCTTTGGACCCCATGGGCAGATCTACAGCAGATTTGGCACTCCCTTAGAGTAGGCAGCAACGATCTTGCATGCCAAATTTTATTCAGTTTGATGTAGGGGGGAAACATTAAAGCCGGTTTTACCATTTTAGCTCTCACAAGTAATTTTGCTATCTTGACCTGAAACTTGGCATGAAAGTAGAATTGTACTTAGAATTTTTGCTGTGACAGCAGGTTTTTGTTTGTTTGTTGTAAATTAATTTGGTAGTTTGTGACATATTAGCATTCGAAAAAGGTACTGGGCCAGCTCGAGAGGGCTAACACTTTTTAAAATCTTTGCCATTTTATATTGAGATTTCCGAAATTTTGATTTCTGTCAATGACGTTTGAGTTGTTTGAGAACTATGATTGGCTTTTGAAAGGGATCTATTTTTTCTGCAATCTTGAAAATATCAATTAGTCAAAATTACAACTTTAGCACAGTGTACAACATTTACAGATAGAGGTGGCGATAAGAGTCAAGCACAATCCCAAGAGAATGCTAGTGACCACTCAGAGCATGGGAACTTAGGGCAGAGGTGGAGATTTACCTCCATAAAATAATGATTGATGTGAAAAACATGATCATACACCACAATCTCATATTCAGAAACAGGCACTGTTTTCTCAAAATAGCATTTTTCAGAATCTCATCAATACCAAAAATTTTGATTTTCTTGTATAATGTGATTTTTACTGAATAAAAACAATCATGATTATGTTTGATGAAGTACCCTGGTAGGATGCACGGGCTGGTACTGCAGGGCCTGACCAAAGATCAGGCCTTAGACCAAACCCCCAATGCCCATGGCACTAGGTCTTGTGCAGCAGGAATAGGATGCAGGACCTGGGCAGCCCCTGTGGCTATCCCCCACTGGGCTTGGCCAATGACTGTGCACAGCACTGTACTGGTACGTGGTCGATGAATGCAGTACATCATAATAAGAACTTTTAAATTTGCTGAAAAAACTACAGGTAATGGTTAGTTATCTTTCAGTGAACATGAAATGGAAAAAGCAATGAAATTCGTAATTTCTGGTATGCAACAAACACCATAACTGATGCCGCCCACAATAACCTGTACAGCACTTTGCTGATGACATATAAACTAACATGCTGTCGAACAAATAGCAAAACATGCTGTGTGCCATAAGCTATGGTCTGCATTGAGCTTTGTATACCATGTGTGTTGGACTTGGCCCTTTTGGCAGGTTCACCCCTAAACTTTTGGCCTTTAAATGTGTCATGATGCTAGTAGTTTTTAGCCTCTGCGCTCTTTAGCACTGTGGCTCAGTGTAAAGTGTGTGCGCTCTCTGAGTGCGTGTGGTGAGATTGGCCTGCCCTCCCATAGGAATGCATGAGGGATATGTGTGTCCATGGTAATTCCTGATATGAGAGGAGTGCAGGGGCGAGTTTAATATGTACGAACTCATGAGAATAAATGCTGCGCAATGGTGTGCGCAGATTTATTGTGACTAGTGGCGAAGTGCCTTTAGAAGCTGGCATTTCTGTGTGCAGTGTGTCTGCCTGCCTAATGTGAATTGCATGTCTGGCTTGGGATTGACAGGGGCTGGCTGGTTTGGTTGGCTCCAGGAGCCAGGATGTGTCTGCCCGGTGGTGAATAGGGAGATCTGCATGTAGATGGGAGGGAGGAGTTGCACCTGGGACCTGAATAGGGCTGTGCCTTCCCTCCACAATGCTGGCTCCACCTCCAGTGGCGCGTCTGATGTCCCTAGCCTGTCCTGTGAATAGAGAGGGGAGCTGAGCAAACCAAAGTGCTCCTGAACCAGTTGTATCTGGTTCTCCCCTTGCCCTACAGTTGTAGACAAAGGATTTAGTGGTATAAGAAGGCCCCATAAAAATGTTCTCTTTTTGAATCCTGACAGAGGGGGGCTTCCTGCTGGTGGGGCCCAGGAGGGACCGCCATGTGGGCTGCTTCCTGTGTGCTGGCCCCTGGACCCTACATTGCCCCCCTGATTCCTCCAGGACTTCTTAGACCTCTTGCTCTTGATATTGACCTTGCAAGACTTTCAGCAGCCTTCCTGTGCTTTATTTTGAGACTGGGCGCGCTTTGATTTAATTTCCCTAGGAGGGGGAGAGCCTGGGGGCTGAGCAGCGCGGAGCTGCAGCCCTTGCAGAGGGAATCCCCCTCGTAGGGATTTCCCCCTCCTTTTGGGCTTTGGCGGGTGCTCACCCCGCTTATTCCTCTCTAGTTAAGCAGGTGCCCACCCTGCGTCGTAGCGTGTTATTTTACTTGATGCGCGGGTGCCTACCCCGTGATTTTTTCCTCCTGGGTTGAGCGGGTGCCCACCCCGCTTGCTACTTTTTGTGTAAAGAGGTAGCCTACCCCTCATTGTGTTCGAAATTGCCGCCACCGTCCAGCCGTGGCCGCCCGGAAGTTAGGCAAGTCGGCCTGTGACGTGGGCGGGGCCGTGGCAGGACCGGAAGCTGTGCGGCGTCAGTGCGGGGCTCCCGTGAGTCGATGGGAGCCCAGGGTGTACAGCACGAGGGAGAACTGGAGCCCACCCTGGATCAGGAGAGAGGATCCCCGGGTCCCAGGAGAAGAGTAGAAGCGGCAGATGCCGCCGATGGCAGCGCGGGGTTCCCGCGAGGAGAGGGTAGCCCTGCAAGTGCTGCAGACCGCCGCCGGAGTCTCCCCAGCTAAGGAGAAGCCCAGAGTCCCCGCCCAGAAAGCCAGTGAGTTTAAGACGGCTGGAAGAAGGGGGGGGGGGCAGAGGCACCCGGTCAGAGCGGCCCCGTTTGTACAGCTGGCTGCTCCAACGTGGGCACATTGTTGTTTAGAGGGCCCAGAGGGGCCCATGCTTTTATTGTGTAGAGCCAGAGTGGCCCGTGACCCATTTTCTCAGTGCCCCAGTGTGAAGCTGACTTTTACAACTTCGCCGCAGTTGTGGGCCCCTGCAATGCTTGGGGGCTGTTTATTTTGGTGCCCCAGAGAGCCCCAGAGTCTGAGGGGCATTTCGAAGCACATTGTTGGTGCCTGGGCGGTCCAGCAAGAGAGCGGGCTGCCCAAACGAGGGTGGCATGTCTTAAGCGCCCCAGCAAGGCCCAGAGCGTACAGGTGTGCCAGGGCCCCCACTTTTTGTTCTATCCCCAGCTGCGCCGCATCAGCGCGGGCAGCTGCAACGTGTGGCGCAATTCTTGAGAGAGTCCCTGAGAAAACAGAAGTGGCACAAGAGGTGTCAAGCCTTCCCCATTGTTCCCAGCTGCGCAGCAATTAGTGCCAGCTGCACCGTTTAGGCGCACAGTTCTTTGGGGGCATGCCTTGTGAAGTCAGGCGTGAGATGCACTCCTTTGCCCCACACTTTCTCAGCTGCCCAGAAAGTAGTGGGCAGCTGCTACGTTTAGGTTTGCGCAGTGGCGCACCCTTGACTTTCGCTGCCTAGGCAGTAGCCCTGACTTTGTGGACATAGGGCATTTGAGCCCCCTTATTGGATGGCCAGTTGGCCAGGGGGACAGTTATATTAATAGGGCGCCAGGCCCAAATGTGATTTATGTGCTCAATGAGATATAGTGCTAGGAAATGTATTCAGTATGTTTTACGCACCCTGTTTGATACCTCTAAATATGGTTTATGATTATGAGGTTATTCTGCATATCATGGTTTATGCTAGTGAGATGATGTTTCACTCTGTGATTTACGCCCCTAATGTGAGTTATACTTAGGAGGTTATGGTCTAATGTTTTTAGACTTCTGTGATACTGTGCATAATGTAGTTTATGTCACAGACTGATGCTAAGTACCGTGATTACCAGTGTTTACTGTTTGTACGTTTATGATCTGTTTTACTTTTACCAAGTTCGCTTTGTGATGGTTCTGACCGTCGTCCATGTGGCCCTGTCAGGTGTAAAAAATTCCCTTGTAAATATTGCCCAGTGCCAGTTGGCACAGTGTATATTATGTGTTTACTATTCTTATGTGTTTTGAGAATACAAAGGCTATTTTTGATATAACCTTGTGTGGAGTTCCTTTTGTAACGTGCCTGGAATGTTGTTGCTGTTGTGTGCGTGCACAAATGCTTTACACATGGCATCCGGGATAAGCCTGACTGCTCGTGCCAAGCTACCAAGAGGGTGAGCAGGGGTGATCTTTGGCGTGTAACTCCCCAGCCCTGACTACAGTGGTAGTCTCTGCCTGGCTTTGGCACAAGCCTTAGCCAACCAGAGATCCTATTTATAACAATGACTGTAAGATTTCAAGTTTTTTTGGTTTTAAGTTCCTTTTACAATAACAAATTTATAGCTGCCTTTTTTCAGTCCAAAAGTATTTTATATATATTTGTATACATATACATTTCGTAGTGGTGGTAGCCACTGAATAGTTATAGTTAGGTCTGCATTAGTGTAGAAAATGCTTTTTTGGTTTGCTAAGAACTTTAATACTGTTTGACGTATCTTCACGAAACTTTCCAAAAAGTTGCTCTTATGAGCCTTGTTTCTTTATGGGAAGTTTCGGGGTGATCTGTCAATCGGGGCCAAGAAAAGGAAGGGGTTCCCAAAACGCAAAGTCCCCATGAATTTTTAGGCAGCACTACCTCAAAAACTGCTGAATGGAATTCCACCAAATTTGGCAGGTAGCTAGATCGTGATCCAGAAAAGCGTGCTTTTTGTAATTTGTAATAAATCCGTTCAGTAGTTTTAGAGAAATTAAGGATCAACATTATTTGTATATCTAGACGTTTTGGTTCAAAGGACAACCAAATTTGTTTTAAAAACAGAGCGATCTGATTGGCCTAGGTGGCATTTTTTTCCTTGGGCCCACTCGGCAGGAGCAATTCTTCTGCCTGAGTGAGAGCATTGATGGGGGCTGTCTGCAACATGGGAAACATCCTTTACAACGCAACTTTTACCACGCAGTGCTTTTACATCGCAACTTTTACAACGCAAACCATTACAACGCATTGCGCTGGGGGGCGCTCTAGGATAGGGAATAGATTTAATTTACTATCCAACACCTTCCCTACTATCCACGGGGACTGGAGTTGGAATAGTAAATTAAACTATTCACTATCCAGCACCCCTCAACACATGGTTCTTCACCATGTCCCGGAGGGGGGGGGGGCTACCCTTCGGAGACTATGTTTCCCTGCTCGACATAGTGCCAGCATACCCTGCCTGCACTCTCCTAGATAGGAAACTTCACTGTGCTCCCACCCTGCGGGAGTAAAATAAATGCTGCCCCTGGCAGATAAAAGGTACCGGCTCCCTCCAGCACCCAGTATTGTGCCTCCCGGGCAGGGTATTTGATGCAGCCCCCTAAAGAGTGCTTTGTGAGTGCCCCAGATGGGCAATGGGGTACCATCCCAGCGCCCCGGGGGAAGGGGACCCAGAGCCGCTAATGTCTCGAGGAGGGGGCCTCACATCCCACCACCCCTTAACAAAAGAAAGGCACCAAGGAAGTGGTCCCTGGGCTAATACATGTCTCAGGGCGGGCCCACATCCCCTCCCATTATTAAAAAATAACGTTCCTGGTGGCTCAGGGAGGGGAACCGCATGCCCCCTCCCCTACTACAAAAAAAGGCTCTGGGGGAGTGGCTCCCCAGGGATGTAGTGGCTCGGGGAAAAAGCCTGCGAGATATTGATTGATGAGGTGAGGATTTTGAAGATAGAATTATTCATCAGAAGAATAGGATATTAGCGTTTGTTGCCTTAACAGTGTTTCTGGTAGATAATCAATCAAGCATTTGTAAAGCGCACTACTTAAGGCGTTGAGGGGTGGGGGAAAGCTGCTACTGTTCGAAAAGCCAGGTCTTGAGGAGTCTTCTGAAGGTCAGTAGGTCTTGGGTTTGCCGTAGGCAGATGGGGAGGGTGTTCTATGCCTTGGCGGCAAGGTGGACATTCCTCCTGCTCTTCCCCATGTTGTGAGGAGTGGTGTATGTTTCTAAGGTTCCAAGTCAATTTTTTCTGCACTTCTTTCTTTTAACTTTCCTCAACCTTGTTTCCACCACTAAGGAAGTGGAAAAAAGCACCAGAACTCACTTAAGACCACGATGGTGGTATCATATGTATGTTTGATATCACATCTGGGGAGGTACTGGATTCTAGTAGAAGCTAGGGCAACACCTACCAGCACAGGAGCTATTTCAGCTGCTTTGATTTAAGTCAGGCGCTTTGAAAAATGCTATATGTGAGGAGTCTGTTGGCAAGCAAAGTACACCACAGAAATATGGTCACTGAAGTAAGTCACTTAGTCATTAGCCCCCTAAAAAGTAGAGCAATAGGTCATCAACGTTTAAGGCCAAACTTGTGCTTGGCATTCTTCTTAAGCATTGTGGCATAACTTTGGACTTTCTAGAATTCATTTTTAGAAAACATCAGCTGCAGAAGCTTTCAAACACTAGAATTATTTCCTGATGTTCTTTCTCCCTTTGACAAAACTACTGTGGTTTTGGAAAACTGGAAAATTGGGTGTTTCATTTCATTTTTTCAATAATAAAAACAAGAGGGAAAGTTCACAATCCTGGAGGACTGCAATCCTTACATTGAAGTGGTCAATTGCCATTACATTTGTCTCTTACAATATTTCTTTTTAATTGGCCATTTTATATTTCAGCAGAATAGCATCTGTACCACAATGTGCTTCCACAAACAACATCAAAAACAGTCTGCAAGCCCATGAGTTACAAACAAATTGTAATTCAAATGACGTCCTGCTGTTGTGCATGTGTTAAACGCAAATTTAGATGCATGTCAGCAGCTCTCTTCCCATATGTAAGCCATACTTGATATGTTGTATCCAATAAAAATGCTTAGCCATGTATGATTTACTCTACTAAAGAACTATGCATCAGATGTTAGTCTTTAGCATGCAGCTTTATCTTAAGAACCCTTTCTGAATGTAAGCACAATGAAACTGCTGCTACAAGATTTAGAAGGTTAGTGACAGAATATTGAAGCCATAAACATTGTGTCAAAAATATTGATCAGAAAAATGTAGTTTTTCTGTACATACAATATTGTTATAAACTCAACAAAATGTGTACAAAATAATGGTTATGTATGTAAATATATATGGTTACAAATATCAAAAATTCAATATTTTAACTTGTTTAAATAATAATTCGATATATAACACTATAGTTATTTAAACACACACTATATATATTTATATGTGTATGTTGATATACACATATCAATTAAAAAAATGAAAATATTAATTATAATTTGTAAAAAAAATGTGTATTTACTATTATAACATATATATATATATATATTTACATACTAATAAAATAACAAATAAATACTATAACAAATAAAGTAGAAAACACGTTAAAAACTTTACAATTTAATTATACATAAACAGTAAGCAATAGGAAAACATATGTTTTACTAACAATATCTTAAAAATAACATACATTTCTTGATATAAAAAATATAAAATTAAAACAAAAGAGCAAATAATAATACATAAATAAACAATACTAACAAAACTTTTACAGTTTACAAATAATAAATGTACTAGTCCCACTCCAGTCGATGCAACAAAAAGGAAAGCATTGGAAAGCGCTGGAATCTGTATGGGTACAATTTACTATTCCCACTGCAGTTGGTGAAACAGTAGGTAAAGCGTTGGACTCAGGAGGGATAAAATGTACTATTCCCACTCCATTCAGGGCTACAGTAGGGAAAGCATTGGACTCAGTAGGATAACATTTAGTTTTCCCACTCCAGTAAGTGCACCATGAGAGAAAGCTTTGGATTGCGGAGGGGTAACATTTACTATTCCCACTCCAGTCTGTGCAATAGTAGGGAAAGCGTTGGACTGAATAGGGGTAAAAGTTACTATTCCAACTCCAGTCTTGGGATCAATATACATGATAGCACTGATTAAAAAGCATTGCAGTTAATAGAAGGTTTTAGGACTTTAGTGACATTATAAATCATTTGTTGATGGTACCATACTCATTTTAGGAATTGTGGTGTGTTCTAAGGTGATTTTACCACATGAAAAAGCCTTCTGCTGGGATATCATGAATCATGTTTGAAAGGAAACTATTATCTCATGCTTTTCCCACAGTGGTTTGGAAGGGGATCTATAAGCTAAACTGAAAGCATATTTTCTGTAAATTCACATTATCTTTCTCAGTCATGTGAGAATGAAGTCTGACATTCTCAGTAAAACATGTACATCCATAAAACATGTACATCCATGTACATCCAACAAGGACAGATACTGTCAGTTGATTCCTTTGTGTTCTACTGCAGCCTCCCAGAGTGTTCTAAAGAGTGTTCTAGAGAACAACTAGAGAGCTAACAGTCCTACTTATTACAAAGGTATGGCACACCTGAAGCCATCTTGATTGGAATAAAGTAGTAACTCTTAAAACATTTAATTTAAAAAGGAACAAAATGAGGGGAGATATTTTGCCATATAAAGTATGATTAGTGCTGCAGAAAGAAAAATTAGGGCACATTTTGAGTGACTTCTCAAATCCTCTTCTATTTCATTAAAACATTCTGACATGTAGTCTCCCAAGTTGGCCACCAGAGACAAAAGAGCCCAAATGTAGCCCAAATATCACCCAGATGTAGCCCAAGTATAGCCCAATGACAGAATGTCCCAGAGTGTTCTAAAGAACAACTAGAGCGCTAACAGTCTTACTTATGACAAAAGTATGACACACCTGAAGTCATCTTGATTGGAATAAAGTGGTAACACTTAAAACATTTAATTTGTAAAGGAACAAAATGAGGGGGCTCATTTTGCCATGGAAACTATGATTAGTGCTGAAGGAAGAAAAATTGGGCCACATTTTGACTTCTCAAATCTTCTTCTATTTCATTAAAAAAATTCTGACATGCAGACTGAAACATGCACTTTGAATACCAGCAGCAGACTTCCCTGGTGAGCAGTAGCTTTACTACAGTGATCTAATGAGCAACTAGAGTGCTAATATTCAGAATTTATTGCAAATGTGTGACACATCTGAATGCCTTCTTGATGGAACCAAAGTAAACAAGCATTGAAAATGCAATAGGTCTCGCCCTCGTTTAAGTTAAAGCCATTCTGTTTGTAATGAGGTGGCTTTTTAGCTTTGCTTTTATTAGTGTTTTTCAAACTTTCATGTAAATAACATGCATATATATGTATATGTATGAATGCATTTATATTTGTATTTATAATGATATGCAGATTAAAGATGTTTATATATGTATGTATATAAATATACAGAGGGAGTAGTAGAGAGTAGTAGAGAGTGAGTAGATGAGAGAGAGAATAGGAGAGAGTAGTAGAGAGTGAGTAGTAGAGAGTAGTAGAGAGAGAGTAGTAGAGAATGAGTAGTAGAGAGTGAGTAGTAGAGAGTAGAGTGAGAAGTAGAGAGTGAGTAATAGAGAGTAGTAGAGAGTGAGTAGTAAAGAGTGAGTAGTGGAGAGAGTAGTAGAGAGTGAGTAGTAGAGAGTAGAGAGTAGCAGAGAGTGAATAGTAGAGAGTAGTAGATAGTGAGTAGTAGGGAGTGAGTAGTAGAGAGAGAGTAGTAGAGTAGTAGAGAATGAGTAGTAGAGAGTGAGTATTAGAGAGTAGTGGAGTAGTAGAGAGTGAGTAGTAGAGAGTAGTGGAGAATATTCCAAAGTTTGGCACAGCACCACTTGCACAACAAGTCCAATCAAATCATCACTTTGAGTCCTTATTGAAGCGCTGAATCTTGGTGTATATTCAAATGCTTTTATTTTCCTTAAGTTTATGTACCACAGCCAGCCGATGCGTTTCGTTCTGTACAACAGAACTTCTTCAGGGCGTTCTTATTTCCTTCAAGTTATGTGGGTATCCTGTTGTCATATAACAAGATATTTCTTCCAAATGTTAGACGAGTCGTAAGTACATTCTTATTCAAAGTGACTAGGTATCAATTTTACCCACACAATTCGGGCAGACTTGAGTAATTTATAGCATCCTCAAAGTCAGTCTTTCAAAAATTCCAAAGTATAGGACATGATAATCCAAATCCAAATGTTTCTCAAGAAAAGTCATTTTTAATCGTTCGGAATATCGGCGTTTGGGCAGATATGACCCACGGACACGGTTTATGACTTTTCTTGAGAAACATTTGGATTTGGATTATCATGTCCTATACTTTGGAATTTTTGAAAGACTGACATTGAGGATGCTATAAATTACTCAAGTCCATGGATGCTGCTGGGAACGCCCCCAACAACACCCATTGCACGCCCCTTTAACGCAGGATACTGCGTTAAAGGGACTGATATTTATCAGGCAGGATTACGCCACAAAAAGTGGCTTAGTCCTGCCTGATAAATATCACTCAGTCTTCTGCACCACCGGAACGTCACAAAAAGTGATGTTCCGGAGGCGCAAGGGGCTGGTAAATAAGGCCCCATAGGTTTCACACTTGTTATAGTTAGGAATTATCATTTAAAAAACCTTTGAAATTCACTGAAAAAACCATAGGTTTCACATCAGTGATGTCATCAGTGATGTCACTGACCATGTCATGAATGATGTAATATGTGACATCATCAGCACTGGATTGCGGGCGCGCGAGTTATTGTGAGTATAACTAACTATAACGAGGAATTTCAATGGTTTCGTATGAGTAAAATGTCCAGCTAACTATAACTGGTGTGAAACCTATGGTTTTATATATATATATATATATATATATATATATATATATATATATATATATATATATATATATATGATTACATTTGCACACAAATATTTATGTTTATATATGTGTGATGATATGCATATTTTAATTATTTATACATATTTATTTAAATGAATAATCTGTTTATTTGATTGTTTATTGAATGCATATGTGAGTTTAATCTATATTACAATGATCTAAAATTTGATTTTACCCGTAATTTGTGCTACAATGTAATTTATAAAACAACTGCCAATACTGTTCTCCTTATTGCCTGTTATTTTTCACAGCACAATGGAATCAAACCAAATTGGGTTCTAAGACTAATTGTTCAGTCGGATTGAATCATCATTTAGTTTTATTCACTTTAAATGCATATGTCAATTATTTTATACACTTTTTACAAATCTTTACATCCATGCAATCAGAAACATTATATACAATGAATAATAAATACAATTCAAAAACAATACAAAGCATATATTATTTCGCACCCAATCCAAGCATTCCACATTCACCCAGTCACTTTCATACTCGTTGAAAAATTGTTTCCTTTGCCTCGCAGTCTACGGCAGCTTCTTTATTAGAAAGACGGGGCTCTTCACTAGTGGCTCTCTCCCCGCTGAAGTTGCCTGAAGAGCTATTGGACTCTGAAGAGGATGAAGAGCAATCAGAGGTGGATGAGAGGTTCCGCTCAGCTAGGAGTCCATCTGAGCTGCTTATAAAATATCAAGACGCGGATCAGGAAGAAGAGCAGTTCCTTGAGCCTACAGGTCAGGCTCCCGCCACGGTGCCTACGGCACAGATGCCATTAGCTCTCCTCAACAACTTACATCATATGTTGGACGACTACTATCGCCGGTTCCCTCCATCTGAATCGGCATAGTCGCTCCCTTCGACACCCATGCCTCAAGCCTCTGTAATGGCGTTTAGACCTCCAAGACAATCTTCTCCAACACCAGCATCCAAAATATGATCTACAATTCCACCTTCTCCGGCGCCATCCCATCATACCCAGGAGGCTGTCACCACTGATGAGGACAGGGAAGAAGGAGAAGTTGATGATAAGTATGTACTGTCTGAGTGGGATGACTATCAAACACAAACACCATCACCATCTGCTTCACCTGCTGCGGCCTCTCCACCTGTAGATATTGGAGGATTCCATCTCATAATGGAAAGATCAACGAAAAGGTTTCTAATTTCCATGGAAACGAAACAGGATGACTGTTTCATTTATGATTTTAAGGACCAATCACAGAGGCAAGTGAAAACAATTCCCATAATAGACTTCATCTGGGAAGAGGGGCTGAAGATCATGTCAACACCAAATTCTCTCCCTGCAGTCTTGCCTCGTGTAGACAAAAAATATAAGGCACCACTCACCTCGCCTGCATGCCTTAGATGGGAAATAAAAGACTGATACAGTTGTCACCCAAGGGTCCCAGAGACGGGCCTGAAACCCCTCTTCACCGGTAACCGCTCCACAGGACAGGGATGGCAGACGTCTGAACTCCATTGGCAAAAAAGTCTCAACTATAGCTGCAACTACTGTTCATGCTGCAAACTCCCTAGCAATATAGGGAGATACAATAGACAAATGTGGTTGGATATCTTACCATATATTGAAAAGCTTCCAGAGCCTGAAAGATCAGAAGCCAGAAAGATCTTGCATGAAGGGGAGTGTACTTCTGCAGAAATGATTGATGCAGTAGTCGAACTGGTCCAAAATTACTACAGACAGGTGGGTCCTGGACGTAGTGGCCAGGGGCCACGTTTTAGAATTCATCAAAATCCCTCCAAAGTCTCCTCCCAAAGGCCCGCCTCCAGCTCATCTCAAGGAGCTGTTCTCCGAAATAAATGTAATGATTCGGAAAGGAGCAATCGAAAAAGTCCCTCAATTGCAAAAGGGGACGGGGTTCTACTCAAGGTTCTTCCTCATACGGAAGAAGTCAGGGGAATGACGCCCCATCCTCGACTTGCGTGCCCTCAACAAATACCTCAAGAAATTGTCCTTCCGGATGTTAATGCTTCTAGAAATCCTCCAGCTTCTCTCGGAAGGGGATCACATGGCCAACCTCGACCTTCAGGATGCTTATTTTCATGTACTGATCCTTCCCAGGCACAGAAAGTTCTTAAGATTCAGAGTGGCTGGCAGGGATTTCCGGTTCAAAGTTCTCCCATTTGGACTTTGTTCAGCGCCCCGTGTATTCACGAAAGTGTTAGCTCCAGTGGCAGGGCATTCAAATCTTCCCATACAAGGCCAGTTCTTTAGTAACAGCAAGAGCACATGTTCAAAGATGCCTGTCTCTATTCCAGTCTCTGGGTCTCTAAATCAATATCGAAAAATTCCATCTAACTCCATCTCAAAGAAAGTCATTCTTGGGAGCCACACTAGACACTCAACTCACTCAGGCTTTCGTCTAAAAAAAAAGACAGCTCAAGATCTGCAAGATGGCTCTCCTACTGCAACAATAAGAGAACGTTTCAGTTCGGATGTTCAAATCTTTCCTAGGGATGATCTCATCCTGCATCCCTCTGATACCCAACTGTCGTCTCCGAAAGAGACCTTTGCAAGAGGAACTTAACCTCTAATGGTTGCAGGCTTCGGGGTTGTTCGACGACATGATCAGCATAACTCCTCATATGAGAGAAGTCTTTCACTGGTGGATTCAAAGGAAAAATTCCTCAAAGGATAGGGTGCACACCTTCAAGGAATTACTGTCAGCGGAAAGTGGAATGTGCAACAAAGGAAGTGGCACGTCAATCTTCTAGAGCTGCAAGCCATTTTCTTGGCCTTGAAGTCCTTCCGAACAGTCATCAAGGGGTCCGCGGTTCTAATTCAGACAGACAATACAACAAATATGCAATACTTAAACAAAGAGGGTGGTACAAAATCGGCCCTTCTCTCTCAGCAAGCCCAGGAGATTTGGGATTGGACTCTGGATCACAAATTCAATCTTTCAGCGGTTCATGTTCCAGGGATATCCAATATACTAGCGGATTCTCTCAGCAGATCTGCAATATCTAATCACGAATGGGAGATCCATCAACCAACGTTTGACGGAATCTTTCGGGAGTGGGGTCACCCCGACTTGGACCTGTTAGCAACAATTCAGAACCACAAATGCCCACACTTTGCAAGCTGGCTTCCCCACAAGGACTTATGTGGGGATGCGCTTTCGATAAACTGGTCTCAGATATATGCATACGCCTTTCCTCTGATTCCGTTAGTTCCCAGAGTCATCCGCAAAATGAAGAGGCAGCCGTGTCGCCTCATTCTCATTGCTCCCAGATGGCCTCGCCAATATTGGTTCTCCGAACTTCTCCTCTCGGAGTGCGATCCCATTCACTTTCCACCAATACCGAATCTTCTGACTATGCAAGGGGGCCAAATTTGTTACCCGGACCCAGCCTCCTTGAAATTAGCAGCTTGGCTCCTCAGCACATTTAGATATTCCTGCAGATTGTCAAGAGGTTTTAGCCAATGCTAGAGCACCTGCCACGATTAAGACATACAAGCTCAAATTGGAAAGATTCTGTGCCTGGTGTCACTCTGCCAATTTACATCCAATTCATGCTAAACCAGAACAGATTTTGCAGTTCTTTCTTCAATTGGCTAGATCCGGTTTAATTCATTCCACGCTGAAAGTATTTTTGGCAGCCATTTCGAGATTCCGTCATGATGGCTCTACCTCTCTTTATTCTGCTAGAATAATTCAAAATTTTTTTAAAGGGTTATTCCGAATGTTTCCTCCTATTCGACGTCCACCTCCATCCTGGTATTTAAATGTGGTGCTCGCTCAGCTCATGCGTCACCCCTTTGAACCTATTCATAAAGTGGATCTCAAGTTCCTTTAATGGAAGGTTTCTCTACTTTTAGCGCTGACATCAGCAAGAAGGGTCAGCGACATTCAGGCGTTTACAATCAAGTCTCCTTTCTTACAATTCACTTCAAATTCAGTGGTGCTTCGTACCAATGCAAGTTACATGCCTAAGGTTCCCTCTGACTTTCATCTTAATGAGCCAGTAATTCTAAAGAAATGTTTTCCAAATCCGCAAACAGCGGCAGAAAAAGCCTTGCCTTCCCTAGACATCAAGAGATGTCTCAAATTCTATCTCCAACAAACTGCAACAATGCAGAAAACAGATCAGTTATTTGTAGCATATGCAAAGCTACGTCAAGGATACGCTGTATCCAAACAGACTATAGTCCGTTGGATATCCTCAACGGTTAGTCTGTGTCATCAGCAGGCGGGAAGGCCTCTACAATCTTTGCCAAGAGCACATTCTACAAGAGCGGTCTCCTCTTCCACCGCTCTCTTTGCTGGTGTGCCTCTTCATCAGATCTGCAGAGTGGCAACTTGGTCCAGCAGGCATACGTTCACCAAACATTACTGTTTGGATGCTGCAAGTGATGCAGATACTTCAGTGGGACGAGCGGTTCTTCGCAATCTTTTCAAATAAGGTGAGCCTCTGTTCTCCCTCCTCCACTATGCTCTTTTTAGACGCTTATTCTTACATGTTATTTTCTTTTGCCAAGCATGCATATATACTGTGATACAAGGAGTGTCTAATGAGCATTATGTTTTGTACTGCTATCTACTCTGATTCAGGCATGTGAATGTATGAAAGACACCCCAATACTGGAGAAGAACAATAGTTACTTACCTGTAATCTGTGGTTCTCCAGTATTGGTGGCTTTCATAGAGTCACATGCACCCGCCCACTTCCCCTCAGAGGCTCCTCAGGTGATTATGTTGGCTTAACTCCTGTGCGAGAAAATCTGAGAGCCTGAGCCTCTGGGGAGAACATTCTGGTGGGTGCTGTCGCCTGATTGGCTGCAGTTTGGTCCATACAAAATGACTAGGATAGTCATGAGTGTGGAAGTGTTTGATCTTGTAGCTTAGACTACTTTACTTCCTGGTTGGTTATTCTGTGCATATTATTGCTTTTTTTATGTGCCGTGGGACTCCCACTCCGACGACGGGGAATGATTTAGGCATGTGAATCTATGAAAGATAACAATACTGGAGAGCCACATATTACAGGTAAGTAACTATTGTTCTTCATCGTGGCTACAGCCCGAACGGCTGAACGGAATTACACCAAATTTGGCAAAGTTGTAGTCCTTGGTTTAGACTCAGGCCTTTTGCTTATATGGTGTAAATTTGTTCAGTAGTTCCTGAGAAAAGTACAATTAAAAGTACATATATATCCATGGCCTCTGTGGATGCCCGCATCTTGCGCGGGCTATAAGCGGACCGTCCCGATCACGCGCTGAATGCTGATTGGCTGTCAAGTGGTTGTCAACATTCGAAACCAGGTAGTGTTGGCAGCCATTTTGTGCCTCGGTAGAAGCGAGGGTCTAGAAATTAGTGGAACAAGTGTTCGTAATGTATAAAGGGGTCAGGGAGGAAATACTTTGACCCTCTAGACCTGCTCAGGGGATCCCACGGGGATCCCTAGGGCTCAAATTCTTTTTTGTCGAAAAAACTGAGAAATGTGCGGTGGGTGCATGGATCTGCCGTTAAAAAAAAAAAAGAGCAGGCTCCTGTGCTTGTTTAAAAATTAGTGACCTGGGATGGTCAAATCCCGGGGTCTAAAATATTAAATTTGTAGCCCGGGGACCGCCATTCTTTGGTGCTACAAAATAACTGGTGAGGGAAGCTAAAAAGTCTGTCTAAGCCCCGGGGATTACCACCCTCCGGGGCTTTTTATATTTTAGGAGGTGGGCCGCATGGTCTCTATTCTGGAGCAGTCGAACTCCTTGGCGAACACCACCTCCCAGGAGTGTCTCTGGGTGTCTACCACCCGGGACACTGCTGTTTGCTATGGCAGGGCGGGAGCCGAGGTTCCCGCTGTGTCATAGCAAACTTGAGGGCATATTAACAATTGCTATTTCGCTGCAATTTAAAAAAAAAAAAAGCCAAAACTGCGGTGAAAATGATATCGCCCTATTTACTAAGTAACGCTAAAATGCATTAATGCATGTTAGCAGCCAGTTTGCTAAGGGCTCGCCTCGTATCTCCAATGAGTTGCAATGTAGGCGTTCCCAGAGGCAAGGTAGGTGTTCCTATGACAATATAACATGGAAGAGGGAGGTAGGACAACAGCGTTGTATTTACAAGGGGGCCCAGGATTTGAGGACCGCTAGCAAAACTCTAGCTAATTGCGGTTTATGTCGGATCCTAATGTCTGTTCTGAAGTACACTTAAACATGTTTAATATGCAAGGTGGATTGATATGTTAAGTGCACAGTCTTATATTAACAAGGTTTTCACTTGCGAATAATAATTTTTGCTGTATTTCTCGCGATATTGGGGCCATATTTACAAGGACAGTGTTAAAATAATCATCGCTTTAGCGTTAGGAAAGTGTTGTTAAATTGGTTGTGGTTTCCTGGAAGCGTAAGCGGAGTGGGCTGGAATAACGTATGCCAGTGCTGCGCGAGGCTGTGAACCATGATTCCGGAACTATGGGTGTGGTTCCGTCGTGAGCTTTATGAGAAATCAACTGATGCGGGTGTCCGTGTTGTAGTGCTGACGTCATCCGGGTCTTAAATGCAAATGTGTCATTATATCTGTAAAGTACCACAGCATGGCCAACATGGAAGGTACGGGGTATCACTCACCCTATATTCATCCATCGTGGCACACATAAAAGATGGTGGACATGACATATTTCTACAAATATGAATGTTTGTTGTACATTCAGTTGAGTGTTGTAGCTGTAGTAATACAGGCCTATGAAAAATTTAGGATGCAGTTTTTGGCACATGAAGGGCAGCTAATATATATACGTATGTGTTTATTCAGGTACACTGTTCGAACTTGGTGCTGGAAATGAGTGTTCGTGCCTCTGAGTCGCGTCCACATCCTGTTATTGAGGAGAAATGATGTAATCTACGCCTGCCTGAAAATGTACTGTAAATACGGTGCTCAAGTAAATTGCTGATATAGTTTTGAATTGACTACGCGCTATATGAATATGCACACACTCCCTTTTTTCTACACAAACACTATTTTGTATTCAAATCTTTTTTTAATTGTTGCCCCAAAATCCTATTAATATAAGAGGGCATGATTTACTTTCAGATAAAGAATAGAAGTGCTATTACAAACACTCCCTCACTACTTCATCTTTTTTTTTTTTTTTGCACATTTCTTTTTAATAACTCTATAAGAAAACAGTGTGACTGTTAAAAAGGATTATTTTTTTATTTGTTAATTGACATAAATATTTGTTTTCATGTTTACTACTTGCAACAATAAACCTCCAGTTCCTCATAAGTGAAAATATGTCACAGTACTACACAATATACATACTGATAAACCCATTTTCACTCTAGAAGAAAAAGAGAATTACTTGATCATTATTTTTGTATTGCTACATATTTCAAACCTTCTTTTTTCTGCGTCTTCATGTATAATTGTCACGAACTGAGAATACTACGAACTGTTCTTACGTCATTTTGTTTCTAAAGTACAATTATACTTTTACACACTACATTTAGAAATCCTAATAATATACTTGCATTAGAAAAATATATAAAGCATAAACTTATATCATTAATTTACCTCTCTTTAAAATTCTTTCCTCCTTCCGTCGACATACATCCAACTCCTCTGGAGGGAGCATAATGTTTTATATATTATAATATATATATTAACTTTATGTTCCCTCTGAGGAAATGGACGATAAACTGAAGATGAATCCGACGATCATAAACTTTATCTTGCTCACAGTTTGGTCACCCGTAATTAAATCACAAAAAATAAACTATTCATCCTACGGGTGTGGTTTATATACGTTTTGGTTATTCAAGTCACTATGGAACCAATTTAGTGCTCCTCCCATTTTTTTGTCAAGTTCTTCAGTTGACACATGCTCACATTTCCACTGTTTAACTTGCGCACGTGTTTTTGTAAACGTGAAACTTGTTAAACAGTTTAAGTTTCGTTTTATATCCTCATACGTATTCGCTCCTTCTTTTTCTTTTAATTCTCTCTCTCTTTTATTATACGAGTATTAAAATAAATACTGTTGTATTCATTTTTAAAAAAAAGTATATTTATTTGTTACTGTGTACAGTTTCTGTCCACAATTTAAATACACTTCCCCACCCAAAACCCTTATTATCCTTATTTTTTAAAAGGTCCAATTCATTTTTTTTATTTAATCGAGTATTAAAATAAATACATTATTGTTGATGTGCGAGTTCCTTCCCTTGTACACAGTTGATTGCCACATCTCTGAACATCTGGAGGTACCTGTTGGGCTAGTTGGCCCCCAGGGACCCACAGGATTGAGGAGGAATTAATTCCCTAACTTAAAACGCACCACAGTGCGTGTTTGGAGACATGTCACCTCAGGCCACGTCCCCTTCCTTCACCACTGCGGGTTTTAAGTTGAGGAATTAATTCTCTTTCAATACTGAAGGTCCCTGAGGGCCACATAGCCCAACAGGTATCTCCAGTATGCGCCAGGGAGCTGCGTTGCATACAGGTGTTCAGAGGCCACGCACCTTTTTACACCTCTCTGCAAAACAGCTCTGTGGCGCTTATTAGCGGTACCTAGTGGGCTAGTTTGAGCCTAGGGACCCTCTAAAATCAGCCAAACTGCGAATTCCGATTTACTCACCTGTTATTAAGAGATACCTCAGTGCTGCATCTTTGAGCCCAGTACTGATCCTGAAAAGTAATTCTAACTGTACTTACCAGTAACTTGAATTTCCTTTCATAGGCTAACATTGACTGGTTTCACTTGGAAATTCTTTTAAGTGAGGAGTTTTTGAACTTTAATATATTCACCTAAAATCATTCGAACAACGAATTCCTATTTACTTGCCTGTTAAGTGTACTTACCATTAACTTGTATTTCTTTCCATAGGAATCCATTGTCTGGTTTTCACAAGAAAAGTTTCTAAGCGTCGATTTTCACAAATTACAAATATTTCTTAAATATCGCCTGTATAAATTAAACGCATTCTTTAACTGTTTACAGGATATGCACCAGTGCTAGATCCAGGATCCACCACTGACTAAGAAAAAGTAGCTATAACACTAGTTACCCTCTAAGGTAATTTCCTCCCATAGGATAACATTGGTGATTCCATGTGAAAAAGTTTCTAAGTGTCAACTTTTAAAATACAATAATATTCTGTAAAAATCACTACTGTAACCAAAACGATTTTATTCAACTGTTTATAGGAGATGTCCCAGGACTGAATCTAGGATCCAGTCCTGTGGTTAGAAAAATAATCCATAAAGTAACTAATTGTATTTAACTAGAAATTCCCATTGAGCTCAATGTTGCATTGTGTTTGGAATTATATTGCCCATTGCAACAACTGTAACTACTGTGCTTAAAAGTCTACTGCCTATTTGCAAAGTATTTAAACTAAAGTAATTCATTCTGAGAAAGTATATTTTGTAATATTATGTATAATGTCATTATAATGTAATTTAAAAATTAAAATATCTAAAAATAAATAGTTTACAAAAGTGTAGTAAATCAGTATAAAAAAAATAAATATAACAATTAATACATTTAAAAATTGTCATTTACAAAACCTTTGAAATTCACTGAAAAAAACATAGGTTTCAGACATGTTCTAGTTAGGAATTAGCATTTAAAAAACCTTAGAAATTCACTGAAAAAAACATAGGTTTCAGACATGTTCTAGTTAGAAATTAGCATTTAAAAAAACCTTAGAAATTCACTGAAAAAACCCATAGGTTTTAGGGGTGTTATAGTTAGGTGGACATTTCACTCGTACAAAACCATTGAAATTCCTCCGTTATAGTTAGTTCTGCTAACTATAACTCACGCGCCCGCAATCCACTGCTGATGATGTCACATATTACATCATTCATGACATGGTCAGTGACATCACTGATGACATCATTGATGACATTATCCACGTGACAATCAGATACACTTCATCATACACTAGTATATCCTTTCACCACTCACTGTAAAATAAAGAGTACATTATTTGAATCTATTGACACACCAATACAAGTTTCTAAAAACCCATTCCGTGATTCCTAGATCTACACTCACATCTAATCACTTATCTATAGAGTCACTCATACATGCTGTTAATGATCAATAGAACACTATCAAATATACTTATACACCAATATCGACATTACACACCAGCACACATCCCATTCACTTATGCAGTCATCCTACTGACTTATGCAAATAATGGATCATACTTACATTTACTCAGCTATACACTTATACAAAACACCACTTCATTTATTCATATAGATAGTAACTCATACTTAGTGTGTTATAAAATCACTATTACAAGTATATAGTTATCCATACAGTCACTCATACAATCACTGAGTCTTATGTATACTTATTTATATACAACAATGTCACATACACTGCCTTTTATTTGTCTAGTTTGTTGGACATGTACCATTGAGAGATATATTTGCTCATCAGCACACCCGTAAAGATATTCACTCACCCAAACAACTGTTCTAACATATAGTCTTAACCTCATATACCTACGAAATCAACTAGTCACACATCTTTGGGCAGTCACACACACCCCACCGAACCACACACACATTCACTCTCCCATACAAATACTCAGTTAACTAAGCAATAACTAATATAGACTTTCACATAGCTAGTAACCAACGGGTGCAGCAGTTTATACAACCACAGACAAAGTGATACAGATGTTCAAACAGTTTAGTCACTATAAATTAGTCAAGTAACCAGTCAATCACACTGATACTAAATCCTCCATCCAGATATTTATATTTATATATCTACTCATTCTTCAATGCAGATTGCTATATATATATAAAATACATATTTAAATAACGAACCAAACCACATTCACTGGATGAAGTCATCAGTGATGTCATTTGAGATGTCATCAGTGATGTCAATCGTGATGTCACTGACCATGTCATGAATGATGTATTATGTGACATCATCAGCAGTGGGTTGCGGGCACGTGAGTTATAGTTAGCAGAACTAAGTATAACGGAGGAATTTCAATGGTTTTGTACGAGTGAAATGTCCACCTAACTATAACACCCCTAAAACCTATGGTTTTTTCAGTGAATTTCTAACGTTTTTTAAATGCTAATTCCTAACTATAACATGTCTGAAATCTATGGTTTTTTCAGTGAATATATTATATACTCCCAATCCTCATAAATGCAAGGATGCAGCAGCCATGGTACGAGGACACCCTGTATATTTATAATCTTAACAACAAGTGTAAAACGCTTCAAAGCGCGTACTATTCCAAGTCAGGCTTGGAACTTTGCTGTGGAGGGAGTGCGCACATTGAAGCATTTTGATATTTGATATATTTGATATTTTTGGGGTTTGTATAGCGCAACTATCGCTCCGGAAGGAGCATCTTGGCGCTGAGCATGCAGAAGAACCAGCTCGGTGAGGCATGGATCAGATGGCTGCGAGAACTAATGAGTCGGGCTGTGGGAATATCCAGGTCTTCAGGAGTTTCCTAAAAAGGCTTTCTGTAGGGGCGTGCCTGAGGTTGAAAGGGAGGCTGTTCCATGCCTTGGCCGCTAGGAATGAAAAAGTTTTTCCTCCTTTCGTTTTTAACTTGATTCTAGGAACAGTGACCAAGTTGGCTCCTGATGACCTCAAGTAACGCGATGGGGTGTAGTGCAAAAAGCGCTTAGAGAGGTAGAAAGGGCCTGTATTCCTGGTGGCTTTGAAAACCGTGACGAGGAGTTTAAAGAGGATTCTTTTGTGGAGAGGCAGCCAGTGAAGGGTGTTAAGGGCTGCTGAGGCCGAGAACCTTCTTGGGAGTTTGAGAACAAGCCTGGCCGCCGCATGTTGAACGCTTTGCAGTTTCTTGAGAGTGGACTTCTTTACTCCTGCCAAAAGGCCATTACAGTAATCTAGCCGGGATAGGATTAAGGCCACCGCGACTGATTTCCTGGCTGAGGTGGGAAGAAAGTCAAAGAATTTCTTCAACTGTCTAATGAGACTGAAACAGCACCCCGCAGTGATGCGCACATGGTCGTCAAAACTGAGGGACGAATCGAATTGGACACCCAGGTTGCGGGCCGAGGAAACCGCACTCGGCGGGGCTTCAGAGTTTTGAGGCCACCAATCTTTTGGGGAGAAGAGGATGTCTTTACCTAAGGGTATAATTTCCGTTTTGGCACTATTGCACTTAAGATGGTTATTGTTGAGCCAAGAAAAGACTTGAGAGAGACAATTCTGAAATCTGAGGGCGGCATCAGTGCATTTTATATCTATGGTGACGACGAGCTGAGTGTCATCAGCATAAGATGTAACGAGGATTCCGTGGGATTCAATCACTGTGAGAAGGGGGGCCATGTAGATATTAAAAAAGAGTGGACTGAGTATGGACCCCTGGGGCACTCCTGATGTGGTGGGTCTTTCGCCGGAGAGGAAGGGGCCTAATGAAACTGTTTGAGATCTGTTAGATAGGAATGATGTTATCCATGTTAATGCTGTACCCGTTACACCAATCTCGCGCGTTCTGTTAATGAGAATGGCATGTGAGATGGTGTCGAATGCTGCGGTTAGGTCGAGCAGGATGAGTACAGCTTGTCTCCCCGCATCCTGCAGGAACTTGATGGAGTCCGATAGCTCGATCAATGCAGTTTCAGTAGAATGGCCAGGGCGAAAACCTGATTGCTGTGGGTGCAAGATGTGATTGTTTTCCACAAAGGCTTTTAACTCCTCGTGTACTAGCTGCTCTGTAATTTTGCCTAGTGCCGGAAGTAAGGAGATTGGGCGCATATTGGATAAGTCTGTCGGGGATTTGTTTTGTTTTTTCATTAGGGGCTTAACAATGGCCTTTTTCCATTCATCGGGGACAATGCCTGAGCTAAGGGATTCGTTGACAATGGCATTGATTGTGGGGTTAACAGCCTCGATGAGATGGTGGAGGATAATCGGGGGACAAGAGTCCGTGGGGGCTCCCGATCTACAGGTCATAATAGCCTTCTGTGTTTGCAAAAGGGAGACTGTTGAGAAGCTACCCAAGGTGGGTGAATTGGTGACGGCTTCCTGTGTGGGGATTAGGGGGGGGGGGGGAGTCCTTGTGAATATTGTTGATTTTCTCGATGAAAAAATCGGCTATTTGATCGCAAAGGGTTTGGGATGGAGGAATTTCGAGTGCGAGGGCTTTGGGATGGGTGAAAGACTTGACTATATTAAAAATTGTTTGCTGTTTCTGTTTAGCTTCCTCTATGGCTATGGTAAAGAACTCCTTTTTAGCTTTTTTTATGTTAGAGAGGTATCGTTTCCTCTGCAGGATGGATAGGGTTCTGGAAGTGTGGTCGTAAGTTTTCCTCCACTCTCTTTCTAGGACCCTGCACATGAGGTGACTTTCGTGAGGGCCTGGGTATACCAGGGGGCATTGGGCTTTCTTTTGCGATGGACTGATTTTTGACTATTTGGGTTGGAATTAACCGAGACCACTTTATCGATCCACGTGTGAAAGTTGTTGGAGTCTAACGATACGTCTCCAACAATAGTGGGAGGGGGGGTCGGAGGCTGGGGGTTCAACTTAATGCGCTCGGCCACTTTCTTCCAGTTGGTCGAGAAGGGGGTGGGGGAACACTTAGTGTTCAGTTGCGCTGAGGGTTTTGCCTTGATAGAGAAAGGGATGAAACAGTGATCGGTACATATTTGTTTGATCGGGGGAGATACGAATAGAGTGACTAAATTTGTACAGATGCCGTCGAACGTGTGGCCGGCCCGGTGCGTTGGGGGAGTGACCAGTTGAGAGAGGCCAAAAATAGCTTGTTGGTAAGATATTGTATGTATATATGTATTACCTACTGGCGGTCGCCAGTAGGTATATATAGTTAGGACCTAGTTACCATAGGAAATCCCCAACATTCTATTGGGAATAACTTTGGCGCCGATTGAGGAATCTGCGTGTAATTTTCCTTTAAATTGCTTCGCTCCTTCCCTGAAAGTTTCGGGGGGATTCGTCAAGCGGGGGCCGAGAAAAAAGGAGGGTCCCAAAACGTGTTTTCCCCATGTTAATTTCTATAGGGACCTTTAGACACGGCTACCGCCCGAACGGCTGAATGGAATTACACCAAACTTGGGAAAATGGTAGGGCCTGGAGATGTGCCTTTTCTATGTTTGGTGAAAATCCCTCCAGTAGTTCTTGAGAAAATTGAATTTGAATTTTTTCAAATGGCATTTTCTATGGGACCTTTAGACACGGCTACAGCCCGAACGGTTGAGAGGAATTACACCAAATTTGGCAAAATGGTAGGGACAGGTATGCAGTTGTGCCTTTTTAATATTTGGGGAAAATCCCTCCAGTAGTTGTTGAGAAAATTGAATTTGAGCAAATTATATATCTATATGCGCTCAACATTCTATTGGGAATACCTTTGGTGCCGATTGAGGAATCTGTGTAATTTTCCAGAATTTTGGCGAGCTCCGCTCCGCTCCTTCCCTGGAAGTTTCAGAGGGATTCGTCAAGCGGGGGCCAAAAAGAGGGTCCCAAAACGTCCCCATGTTAATTTCCATAGGGACCTTTAGACACGGCTACAGCCCGAACGGCTGAATGGAATTACACCAAACTTGGCAAAATGGTAGGACCTGGTATGCTGGTGTGCCTTTGCTATGTTTGGTGAAAATCCCTCCAGTAGTTGTTGAGAAAATTGAATTTGAGCAAATTATATATCTATATGCGCTCACCGTATGCGTACGGTACGCGTACCGTACGCGTGCGTACCCTTACGTGCGCGAGCGAGTTTCTGATTGGCGGCAGTCGACTGTTAACATTCCAAACTGTCCAAACCAGGAAATGTTGGCCACCATCTTGTTTTTCAGGAGAACTGAGGCACAAGAGAGCCCATAACAAGAGTGGAAAACACGAAAAGGGTGGAGGGTAGAGACCCCCCAACCCTCTAGCCCTTCTCAGGGGGTCCCAAAAGGACCCCCAAGGGCAAACAAAATGGTGGGGTACGCACACCATACGCGTACCGGGGCGCGTACCCTGCGATTTTAAAAAACTTTTTTTTTTTTGCACTTAGTGGTCCTTCTGGGACCCCCTGAGAAGGGCTAGCGGGTCAGGGGGTCTCAACCCTGCCCCCTTTTCGCGTTTTCCACTCCTGTTTTGTGCTCTCTTGTGCCTCACTTCTCCTGAGAAACAAGATGGCTGCTCAGGTAGTCCCAGAAGGATAATAACATATATAAACGTTATCCGTTAATAGAATTAGCATTTACAAAACCTTTGAAATTTATTGAAAAAAAATATAGGTTTCACGTCTGATATAGTTAGGAATTAGCATTTAAAAAACCTTGCAAATTCACTGAAAAAACCATAGGTTTCAAGCCTTATATAGTTAGGAATTAGCATTTAAAAAACCTTGCAAATTCACTTAAAAAACCATAGGTTTCAGGCCTTATATAGTTCGGAATTAGCATTTAAAAAACCTTGCAAATTCACTTAACAAAACATAGGTTTCAGGCCTTATATAGTTAGGAATTAGCATTTTAAAAAACTTGCAAATTCACTTAAAAAACCATAGGTTTCAGGCCTTATATAGTTAGGAATTAGCATTTAAAAAACCATTGAAATTGCTCCTATATAGTTAGTTGTACTAACTATATTTCGCGCACCCGCAATCCACTGCTGATGATGTCACATATTACATCATTCATGACATGGTCAGTGACATCACTTATCACATCACTGATGACATCTCAAATGACATCACTGATGACATCACTGATGACATCTCATTTGACATCACTGATCACATCACTGATGATATCATTCATTTGATAATACGATGCACCTCCTCACACTCTAATATAACCTTCGATACACCCAGTGTTAAATACAGACTACCATTCTTGAAACCATTGGCACACCAATACCAGTTACTACATACGCACTCACTGATTCCTAGTTCTAAACACACATTCACTCATTCACCCATAGAATCACTCATACATACAGTCACTCATCAATAAAACACTATCATATGCACTCATAAACCTATACAGACACTCACACACTGCCACTCATCCATGGAGTTACTCACACACCTAGTCAGTCATGCAGAGAATCAATCACACTTCCATTTCCTCAACTATACAGTTATACACACAACACCTTACTTATTCAAACATATACTAACACATACTTACTCTCTTATACAATCACTGATACAAGTACACAATGATCCATACAGCCACTCGCACATTCACTGGCTCTCATGTATAGTCATTTATATATGCCAACTCTCACATGCACTGTGTTTTACATATGTACTTACTTGGACATGTAGCACTGAGATATCCATTCACTCACCAACACACCCATGCACACAGTCTACCGCCCATATAGCTGTTTCCACATGCACTCTTGAACTCATGCACCTAGTGAATCAACTGCTCACACATCTATGCACAGAGTCACACACCTCCCAGCCACCCACACACACACACTCAGTCGCCCATTCAAAGACTTGGGCAACCAATCAATAACCCATATAGCCACTCATATAGCTACTGATCAACACATGCAGCAGCTTACACAACAACAGACATACTGATGCACACATTCAGACAGTTTAGTCACTAACCCATGCATTTAGTAAGACACATTTAATCACTCACTCATACAGTCATTCACGCACCTACTAAATCCTTCATCCAGACACTTATACATCCACTCATTCTTCAATATGTAAAACATATTTAAACTTTACAGAAACACAGTCACTGGATGATGTCATCAGTGATGTCAAATGAGATGTCATCAGTGATGTCATCGGTGATGTCATTTGAGATGTCATCAGGGATGTCATCAGTGATGTTACTGACCATGTCATGAATGATGTAATATGTGACATCATAAGCGGTGGATTGCGGGTGCGCGAAATATAGTTAGTACAACTAACTATATAGGAGCAATTTCAATGTTTTTTTAATGCTAATTCCTAACTATATAAGGCCTGAAACCTATTGTTTTTTAGGTGAATATATATATCTATATCTATATATATATATATATATTTTCCGTTGTGAATGGTAACCCATTGCGAGTCGCACACGAGGTAGGATGAAAGGTTACCAGCCTTCGTTGTAAGTATAGACCAGTTCAGTCAGCCAGTGATTAAAACAGCCTTGTTGTAGCCTGATGCATTTCGAATTAAATCTTCCTCAGAGGCTATGCGCAAGGTACGTGCTCCAGCGAACCTTCTCCTCGATTAATATGCTACTTGACACGCCCACTATGGGGCTGCTCGAATGAGACAATGTGAGGCATTCTGGGAGTTGAAGTGTTCGATTTCTGTAACCATGTTATGGCGCACTTGCTTTCTGTTGATTCAAAGCTCAGAATGAGCCCCAGCACGTGAACGGGTCCTCATCCTGCATCCCATCTCCATCTCGAGGGTTCGTGACTTCTCCCTCATGGCCCCCTTCGATTAAGGGGTGGTGCGTTGTTCGGCAGCTGGGCAGCCGCCTATAGTTTCCGTTGTGAATCGTAACCCATTGCGAGTCGCACACGAGGTAGGATGAAAGGTTACCAGCCTTCGTTGTAAGTATAGACCAGTTCAGTCAGCCAGTGATTAAAACAGCCTTGTTGTAGCCTGATGCATTTCGAATTAAATCTTCCTCAGAGGCTATGCGCAAGGTACGTGCTCCAGCGAACCTTCTCCTCGATTAATATGCTACTTGACACGCCCACTATGGGGCTGCTCGAATGAGACAATGTGAGGCATTCTGGGAGTTGAAGTGTTCGATTTCTGTAACCATGTTATGGCGCACTTGCTTTCTGTTGATTCAAAGCTCAGAATGAGCCCCAGCACGTGAACGGGTCCTCATCCTGCATCCCATCTCCATCTCGAGGGTTCGTGACTTCTCCCTCATGGCCCCCTTCGATTAAGGGGTGGTGCGTTGTTCGGCAGCTGGGCAGACGCCTATAGTTTCCGTTGTGAATGGTAACCCATTGCGAGTCGCACACGAGGTAGGATGAAAGGTTACCAGCCTTCGTTGTAAGTATAGACCAGTTCAGTCAGCCAGTGATTAAAACAGCCTTGTTGTAGCCTGATGCATTTCGAATTAAATCTTCCTCAGAGGCTATGCGCAAGGTACGTGCTCCAGCGAACCTTCTCCTCGATTAATATGCTACTTGACACGCCCACTATGGGGCTGCTCGAATGAGACAATGTGAGGCATTCTGGGAGTTGAAGTGTTCGATTTCTGTAACCATGTTATGGCGCACTTGCTTTCTGTTGATTCAAAGCTCAGAATGAGCCCCAGCACGTGAACGGGTCCTCATCCTGCATCCCATCTCCATCACTGGCTGACTGAACTGGTCTATACTTACAACGAAGGCTGGTAACCTTTCATCCTACCTCGTGTGCGACTCGCAATGGGTTACCATTCACAACGGAAACTATAGGCGGCTGGAAAATATATATATATATATATATATATATATATATATATATATATATTCTTTTTTCTTTTCTTTAAACTTTTAATATATATAGTTAAGCATTTTTTAAATAATACCTATCAACTAAAAAGCGCCAATAATTGATTATTTTATTAAATCCCCACACTATACTCCCACATACATAGCAGCCTAAATTTAAAATATAATTAAAATACAAAATGATAACACAATTAACATATGAAGTAATGAATACAATAAATAATGAATGAACAATTAATTTTTAATTAATTACTTAAATATCTTCCCAACCTATCCCCCTAAAAACACAACATACACCTAATAAATAACATAATCAATATATGTATTAAATAATTTGCCTATTTATAAATAAATTACACATTTTAATTAAAATTATTCATTCATTAAACTTTAATATTTACTTAATTATCTTCCCACCCTATACCCCTACAAGCCCAACAACCTGCACCTAAAATATAGCTTAAAAAATATAATAATTACACTATTTACTCAATTATCAATTTAGTAACTAAGTATTAATTAACTTACTGAATTACCTTCCCACTGTATACAAACACAACAACCCTCAGCTAAAAATATAATTTGTTTTACATAATTATCAATTAAATAATTTATAATTAATAAAGTATTGCTTAATTAACTACCCACCCTATATCCTCACAAACCCAATGACCCGCACCTAAATCATAACAAAAATATGCACAATTTACAAAATTATATTCAAAATAATTATTATTAATTAAAAAATAATAATGAATTTATTATACTTAATTTACTTCCCCCTCTGTACTCCTATGACCCTCACAACCCGCTACAACACTATAAATTCCTCTAAAAATTTAATTAAAATTGCAAATCACTTAAAATTACAAACTGTATTAAAAAACATTAAAAGCAATTATGCAAACATTATATAACATGTGCAATTACAGTATTATTTAAAAACTTTAAGATGATTAAAAACAATATTCTTTACAACAATATTGTTTTAGATGATATTAACATCGATATTCTTGAAAACAATATTACTTAACTTAAAAATCTATCTATTTGGCAACAATATTCCTGCACCACGATATTTCTGTGACCCGATGTTAAAAACCCGATATTAGTTTCACCTGATATTTATGCCTCGATATTTTGTAGAAATACTCATTTAGGCACAGTCATTAATGTTGATATTGCATTGTAGTTTGACGATAGCACGGGCCCTTATATTTTAAATTATTTTGATTTTAGTTTGGTATTTTCTAAACTCACTTGTAATGAAGCCAGATCTTCAGTGTTTCCATATCGTCTGTTAGTCGATCTCTGGTGCTTTAAAAGAAACTAGATGAATAACAGATCTATCCTTCAATTCTTCTTCCACTCTTATTTTTGAAGTAGGAGATTCTTGATAATGATCCACCATTGATTAAAAATGCGGTTAATAACCCAGGCTTCCTCATTAACTGAGTGGTATGACCCTTCTTTATCTTTTAGTGTTATATCACTTCCTTTTTCTAATGTAGCAAATTCACCTCCTTTATCTCTAATCCTTGATCCCCAGCAACTTGAAGTTCCTAATGCCTTAGCTATAGCTATAGCCAGAGGGACTGTAGTGTTTGAAGTAACTATGAGATGGATATGGACTGTATATCCAGATGATATTCACAGGATTTCACCTTTGCTGCACCCTCACCTCTTTGAATGTCAATACCAAGCAACCCCCTTCCACTGTGAATCTTTACTCAGAAATAGCCTGGTATAGGATGAACGTACTTACACACAAAATGGAAAAAGGAGGAAATGTAATATTCTCTTCTAGGGGATCCTCATCAATAGTCATAAGCACTGAATATTTCAGTTTTTCTGCTCTCACTCGACGTCTTAGAGTGCAAGTAACACCTTTTTTGTGTTCCAGAAAAGGTTTATTTTGTTTAAAAATGCCTTCTTTATTCGAACCTTGCCTTTCATGTGGCAAGAAGAAGGCCAGAACAGATACACATCCCGTGTGTATTCTCTGCCTCCCTGAGTCTCACTCTTCTGACAACTGCCACCATTGTAAGAAGTTGTCAAGAAGGACCATCAAGGACAGGGAGCGGATTTGTCTTTATGGCCTCTCTAAAAGAGGTATGACGCCTATGAGGTAGCAGAAGAAGAGAACTCTGTTGACGTTGAGAGGAAAAGTCCTGACCTGTTCTCCGTCTGGATCGACGTCGAAGCTGCCGACAACAAAGAAATTGGCGCGGAAGACTTTGGTGATGCCAGCGCATCATCACTCGACAACGAAATCATCGTCGACAAAGGTAACATGTCCTCCGTTGATGTCAACCATACAACGCTCAACGTCGAGAGACAGGTCTCCGTTGGCGCCGGCTGGGTGTTTGACGTCGAGGCACATCACTTCGTTGTTGCATCGGCGATCAACGTCGAGGCACAGCGCTCCGTCGTCGCCTCACCAATGGCGATCGACGTCGAGACACATCACTCCGTCATCACCTCATCATCGGCGCCCGACGTCCAGGCACATGTCTTCCGACGTCCAGGCACAGGACACCTCCTTCGGCGTCGAAGCAGAAGTCTCCGTCGAAGTCAGGACAAGGCTCTTCGACGTCGGTCCGTCATTCATAGACGTCGAAACAGAAAATACCGCCAAGATGAGTACAAGGATCTTCGGCGTCGAGACCGAGATCTCCGTCGCTGGCAGCCCAACGCCGGTCGACGTCAAGGCAACAATCTTCTAAGAGGGGGCAGAGAACGTCGAAACATGACACTGCATCGACATCGGAGAGACGTTCGACGTCGAGAGGACGTTCTGCTACAACAAGTTCACTTTCTAAGAGAAGAAAGTCAACGTTGAGACAGCAGTCGGCGCACAGATGCTCCAGATCAACGTCAAGGTGCCCTTCCGGAGACGCCTCACCTCCAGTGAGCCTATCTTCGTCACCTTCAGGCTCTCCCAGTTCACAACGTTGTCAACGTCCAGCTCCAGGTGGTGATCTTGACGTCCAGCAGTCCAGTGTCAGGGGGTCACCAAGTTTCCCCAACAATGTCTGGACATGAAGAGGTGAACCTCACTCCTCCTGCACAGTCCCCTGAGGGAAGGGAAAGGCGCAGATCGTCTTCTATCCATTTATCACCACAATGGTATACAGGCCTTTGCATCACTGGTCCACTGACAAGGTCACGGCAGAGCATCATTTCTCGAGCCCTCGGCACAGATCTCCGCTGGCTCATTTAATTCAAGCAGCGGATAAAAAACGATCTCCTTCAACAGCCAGAGCTCGCAGCCGCACCCCTGTCCACTCACACAGAAGGAGATCTAGATCAAGAAGCAGGAGGAGAGTGCACAGATCCCCTACTCCGTGCTCTTCTTCCACTTGTACCAACAGTCTTCTTTGACCAACAGTCCACCGTCGAGGGTCTCTCCCGTGGACGACGTCTACACTTTTCAGGACATTCTTGGCAGAGGAGCTGAAAGCTGGGTATCCCTATGCCAACTCGTCAAAGCAAGTCCTCTGTGATTTTTGAGACTCGACACCAAAGAGCAGCATCTAAACCTCTGCTTCCCTTGATACCAGGCCTCATAGAGCCAGTGATGGACATCTTTCGCACACCAGCGACTGTTAAGACCGCTCCAGCGAGAATCTTAAAAAAGTACAGTTCACCAGAGGACGACCCGCTCTTCCTCAGAGCTGACCCTCCCCCGGACACCATCATAATTGCTGCGGCAAAGAAAACCCATGCTCTTGCATCCTCCTCCACTGTCCCACCAGATAAGGAGAGTAAAACGCAGGATTCCTGGGGAAGGAAGGTTTGTGGCACTGCGGCCTCTATGTTGAAGGTCTCCAACGCAGCGGCGCTCCTGGGCCGCTACGACAGTTCTCTATGGGACTCACTACAGAGTTTCACTTGAAGGTGATCAGTGCTGCGGCAGATGGCGCTTCCCTTTCGGCGCATGCTTATGGTCATGGGGTATACGCAAGAAGAACATCTTGGCTCCGTCTTACAGCGCTAAAGCCAGGTGCGCAGTCACGCATCCTCAATCTTCAGTTCTCCAGGTCCTCTTTGTTCGGGGCTCACACGGATGAAGAGATGGCACGGATGAAAACGGAACTGGACATGCTGAAGGCAGTGGGCCTTGAAAAAAAGAAGGAATTCCGGAAGAGACCCGACCTTACAATCGGCGATCCTCCCAACAGAGGGTTCAAACCCCTCATTGGCAGAAAAATCAGGATCAGCAAGGCCAGCAAAGATCGCAGTATCGGGGCAGACGTTCCTCAAGAGGAGGAGGAAATCAACATCAAGGCAACAACTCCCCCAAGACGCAGTCAAAGCAATGAGTACTCACTTCCCCCGTCGCCGTTCACCACTCCAGTGAGGGAAGTATTGCAAATCATCTCGAAGAGTGGCGAGCGATCACAAAGGATCGGTGGGTGCTAGCTACACTACAGAATGGGTACTCTACATTTTCAACACCGTCCCCCTCAATCCCTCCAGTTCCACCATTGTGTCACCAGTTAAAGCTCTTGCAGAGAGAGGTTACCACGCTTCTCAGAAAGTCAGCCATCAAGAGGGTACCAGTATCTCAAAGAGGGAAAGGGGTTTACTCAAGATACTTCTTGGTAAAGAAAAAAAGCCAAAAGGCAGAGTACAGACCCATTCTGGACTTGCGGACACTCAACCAATCCATCAAGAAGTAGACGTTTCCCATGTTGGCTCTCCATCAAATATAGCCACTTCTCAGACGGGGGGATTGGATGTGTTTGCTGGATCTGTGAGATGCATACTTTCACGGCCCGACCAAGCAGCATCACAGGCAATACTTGCGATTCCAGGTGGGATCATCTCATTACCAGTTCAAAGTTCTACCCTTCGGGGTGAAGTCAGCCCCCAGAGTGTTAACGAAGTGCATGGCGGTAGTAGCTTCGTCTACCCCTACTTGGACTGGCTGTTGAAAGACCCTTCCCCAGACAGCGTGCGGAGTCATTTCTCGAGCTTTCTCGATCTGTTTCACCGCTGGACCTGCATGTGAATTTCCTCAAGCTAACTACACAGCCAATGCAGAAAATACATTTCTTAGGAGCTCTGCTAGTCTCCGAGGTACGAAAAGTGTTTCCTTCGGAGGAGAGACAGTGTTCCCTCATACAGAAATGTAAGCTGGTTCTGCACAACAGAAAACTGTCTGTGCGTCGGATTGCCTCCCTGCTACGGTCAATGACATCCTGCATCTTCCTGGCTCCCAATGCCAGACTACATATGCGGTCCTCTTCAGCAGGATCTGGAGGACAATTGGGACCAACAAACAGCATTCTGAGACGAAAAAATAAGTCTATCGAATGAGGCACGAGCGTCAACACCATGGTGGATGAGAAAAGGAAATATGCAAGTCGGAATTCCTTTCCATCAATCTCTTCCTGCTCGGACACTGATCACGGACGCCTCACTGCAGGGTTGGGGGGCCCACATGGGACATCTCCAGACTCAAGGACTGTGGTCTTCAAAAGAGCGATCCTACCACATCAACATGTTAGAGCTGAGAGCAGTTCACCTAGCCCTCAAAGCTTTCCCCCCCTCGATTCAGGCAACCTCAGTATTAGTACAAACGGACAATACCACCACCATGTAATACCTGAACAAACAGGGGGGAATTTGCTCACACATACTTTCACTAGAGGCTCAAAGCTCTGGCATTGGCTTCTGGCTCGGAATCTATTAGTCACAGCAATCCACCTGCCGGGAGAACAGAACGTGAGAGCGGATTCTCTCAGCCATCACTTCGAAGACAGAAAAGACTGGGTTCTCAACAACGAGGTCGTCAAAGACATTTTTCAGTCTTAGGGTCGTCCCACCATCGATCTCTTCGCGGACAACAAAAATACGAAATGTCGAGACTTCGCCACAAGGTTCTACCGACCAGGATCGAAAGGGAATGCCCTTTTGATAGACTGGTCAGGGGCATTTGTGTACGCCTTTCCACCCCTTCCGCTAATCCCGAAGGTGGTGACCAAGCTGTCTCATTCGTGCATGAGGATGATACTAATTGCCCCGGACTGGTCGAGACAATGGTGGTACCCTGACCTTCTGCACCTATCATAGTGCCCCCACAGGAAACTGCCGTGCAGACCGGACCTGCTGGAAAACGTTTTATATGTGGTGTGTGCAAAGCAATTGTAATCCAACCAAGGGTCAGGAAGAGGTCCTCCATCCTTACGTACTTTATCTGGGAAAAGTAGGGTTGCAGTTTTCTTCCATTAAGGTGCACCTAGCAGCTATAACTGCATATTGACGTTCACCTTCTCAACCTTCTTTCTTTCAGTTACAGGCTGTTAAGGATTTTTTGCCGGGTTTAAAGGTCTACCCTCCGGTCCGGCCTCCATCACCACTCTGGGAGCTAAACCTGGTGCTATCAAAATTGATGGGTCCGCCTTTTGAACCCATAGACAAAGCAACCTTACAGCATCTTTCTTGGAAGGCGGCTTTCTTGGTAGTGATCACGTCAGCTCACATAGTGAGCAAAATACAGGCTCTCTCCTCTAAAGTACCGTATACAGTCTTCCATCTTAACAGGGTTGTGTTGAGAATGCACCCCTCTTTCCTCCCAAAGGTGGTGTCAGATTTTCATGTGAATCAGACCCATCTCTCTACCCACCTTTTTTCCCAATCTCTCCACTCCAGCTGAGAGGGCTTTACATTCTCTGGACCTGAAAATGGTTTTAAAATTCTATCTGGATCGGTCTAGATCTATAAGAAAATCTGATCAACTATTTGTTACCTATGGGTCGATCAGAACTGGTTTTGCAGCTTCAAAGCGGTCCACCTCCAGATGGATAGTTTCATTTATCAAGTCTGCTTATCAATTAGCGCAGAAGCCCCTGGGGTTTACTCCCAAAGCGCACTCTACCAGAGGAAAAGCTGCTACTACTGCTTTTCTTCATAGTGTGCCCATGTCTGAAATCTGTAAGGAAGCAACTTGGAGGTCCGTCCGTACATTTACCAGGCACTACTGTCTGGAGTCAGAGACCAAAGCAAACACCTAAGTAGGCCAGGTTTTTGTTGGGCCATTCTTACTCTCATTTACCTGCAGGTGTTTGATGGGCTTGCTATTCTATTCAGTGCTTATGACTATTGATGAGGATCCCCTGGAAGAGAAGGATACGTTACTTACCTGTAATTCTAGTTCTCTTCCAGGGGTATCCTCATCAAAGTCATGGCTCAAAAAGGCCGACTGGTAGCAGCTCTCTGTAGGAGCTCCAAGCACTTGGGATCCCTTTTCGTGGAATATCCCAATCAGCGGCAGTCACAGACCAGATTGGAACACCCAAGAGTAACAGGATTATTCAGCGCTTCTTTTATGGATCATTTTGAGCAAGGACCTCGCAAAATTACAGCGCTTACCTGGCTTTGACTGCGGAGGGGACGACATCTGCGGTTCGATAGGCTGTGGAGCTGACCGGGTCCTCCTGGACTCATAGCAGCCCATCATCGGATTCTGACACCCAAGAGCTCTTCTTCTGTGGAGCATTCGGAACAAGGATTACACACTGGCCTATGCTCGATTCGCCACCGAAGCTCGATAACCACTAAAGTTTCGCCGGTGTGAAAGATCATAGGGCAGGGAGCTCCGCCACTGTCAAAGGAGAGTGAGGCTAGTTGAACAGGTATCTCCCCTAGAGCTCCCCGGCGACCGTGGGTCGAGGCTCCTGGATCTCGTTGCCATAGCTACCGCAAGCCCTGGGGTGCCTAGGACGAGACTGACGGTTGGACCTCCCCAATCCTGCGGGGCCGGCACAAGCTGGGCCGCCTTTTCGATCAAAATCTAAGGGCCCACACCGGGCTAATCATTGCTCTGTGTTTGACGTTTTTCAGCGCCGCCAAACTGAAGTTGAGGCTGCTTGTCTTCTGCCTCAAAGCAACATCAAGCGTTGGAGACCCGTGGAAGAGGCTGCAGGTTTGCGTGGAGGCAGCTGGGTCTCCAAGCTTCTTCACATCAGGATCCATCAACAGTAGGGCCATCACGCTCTGGGCGCCACCCATTGAAGTCCCAGGTTCGTAATCTCGCTCGGTCTCGGTGCAGGAAGTCGCATCTCTGCCCTGCCTCCACAACAACGCCGATAGTGCGTTTGTTTTTGGATCCTTTTCAGGAAGTCCTTGCCTCTTTAGGAGATGTTCTTTGAACCAGGGCAACATGACCCCAGTCACCAAAGGGGTCCCTGGAGGTAACCTGCAGCCTGTCCAGTCTTTGTTAGTAACGACGAATGAGACAACATTGTGGCTATTTTATTTTATTTTACTTTATTTTATGGGTAACTCTTCTCATCTATTCCGTGTAAATTGCTACTTACAGTGTTACCCTTATTATTAGTAGTAGGGTAGTGGCTGTGATCTATATCCCCACAAAATGGCCGTTTGCGTAAACAACAAAGACAAGGGGGCCACCTTCAACCACTGGGCAACCCTTACAGAGATAAACAGCAACATTCTGACCCAAACCAAAACAACTGAAACAGGACTACACCCCTCTAAAGTTTATTGGTCACTGAAACAGGTCTACGCCATAGCCTATGGAAACTGAAAGAGGACTGCATAGATGCCTATGAGGATCTTGCCTAAGGAGTCGGCCATATTAGACTGACACAACCACCGGAATACAGCACATCGTTAGTCGACCACCGTCCCCTCTCCACACGCATTTCAGGTCAGAATTTCATTCTCCGCATTCCTCCCGCATTTTATCCCATCTCACTGAACTCCCCCGCATGTTAATTTAATCTACTTAATCTAAGCATATCATTATTTTTTGCTTTCCTCCCTCATTTCATTCCATTGCATTCCTCATTTCATCCTATTTCATCTCATTGCACTCCCACCGCATTTTAACTTAATCTATTTAATCTAAGTATATCATTTTGTTGCTTCCCTCCCTCATCTCATTTCATGGCATTCCTCCCTCATTTCATCTAATTCCCTTGCACTTCTCACTCATTTCGTGTTATCTTTCTCTTTGCCCTTGGTCTCTTCTCGTCTCTTAGCTAGCCATCTCCGCTTGCAACCTAATCTATTTAATTTAAGTACTTCATCTCACTGCATTCCTCCTTCATTCCATTTCATTGCATTCCTCCCTCACCGTATCTCTCTTCCTTGCATCCTCCCTCATTTTAAGCTATCTTTCTTCTTGCCCTTGGTTTCTTCTCCTAGCTAGTCAATTCCACACCATACTCTGCTCCTGGCACCCTTGGTACTTTTAATAAGATATTTGTCAAAACCCCAGTTTTCCCCCTCAGCTCAAGATCCAGCCACCTCCTTAGTTGCTCTTTCCCCCTCCCATACCCATCCCCCCCAACCCATCGCGCTGCATTGCACTGACCCCCATATCATCTCACCTACTATCCTGGTCATAGCATGGAGCTCACAGGCACACATACCCACACCATCATCTTCCCCCTGACCTCTCAAGAAAAGCAGCCAAACGATTCAAGCACAATCTGATAAAACTCCACCCGGAAACACTCATCGCTAACCCCTATTTCTCAATACACAACGGTAACACAACATCTGATATCATCTTCCACACGAAACGTAGAGTGCAATGGAGGAGAGCCTTCTTTGCCTTATTTAAGATCTCATCCTCTAGGAAAACTGCACATGGTCTAGTTATTTATGTCTCCCCCTCCCAGCTCTTCCAAGGGACAGCAACCATCACCATCTACAAAAACTGAACCGTCCTCATGCAATCCACAGACCGTAGCTTAAGTTTCCTGGATAACATCTTCCACATTGTTAGTGAACAAGTGGCTAAGCCCCATACTGCCACCCAAACTACTCCCACCACCATTACTCAAAATATCACTTTGCCAATCCCGTCCGACAGCCACGCCCCTCCACCTAACCGCCCATTACGAGCATCGGCTTCTTTCACTACCTCCTTCCAGACCACCTCCCCAGCACATCGTACGTCACATCCCAAAACCCTTCCTCCTTCTACGCTCCCCTCCTTCACCGACCACTTCCCACACGGGAGAATCATGCCTTTCCCACGCCAACTAACTCACATACCTTACTTCTGCCGAGCACGATTGAGACAGCATCTGCACCCCGTATTGAGATTGATTCCCCTCCCTGTGCGACAATTGATCCCCCCACCACTATCATCATCCCCTCCATAACCAACTCTACCGCTACCTCACCCTTGCTGCACAATGTTACTTTTAGCACGCACCCTCCCCATCACAGTTCACCCCTCCTGGCCAGACGCTTCTACATAATAGGACACCCCACTACCACTTAGATAACACTCTGACCTTGGACCACTCATTGCACCTGAATATACTTCCATTACCACCACCCCAGCCTGCCATATCCACAGCTCAGCTATCGTCTTCCATAACTCACCCATCCACACCCTCACCCAGCCAGCCACACCCACAACTCAGCCATCTACATCCACCCCTTCGACTATACTAATACCAGCACCCGAACTCAGACTGGACCAGACCACAATGCAGCCATTTACATTCACATCACAGCCACCTACCACATTCCTAACCGTACCAGACCCTAGACTGGATGAAATCATGTTCACACTTCGCCAAATCAAAGAAGAACTCCAAACTGTTAAAGAGGGTGATATCGCGTCGTTAGAACTACTAGACTCCCAAGCAAGCAATCTAGCAAGCCAGCAAGCAAGCTCCGGAAACACCTACCATTCACCGCGAACCCCACTCTACCCAGCTGGAAATCAATTCCTTCCCATAATAACTCAACCCGTCCAATTCGAAGCACCAATTCATTCTTAGAGAGCGATCTCCTTTCTCTTCTGCACTCTTACGAACCCTCTCTTGCGATCCCCTTCACTACCACTGCACAGGCTATCCCCACCATCCCACAGAACCTTCACAGGACCTCTAAACAAAACACTAGAGGAATCATCAACAACAACTTAAGAAGAGTCCCTCTCACTCAGGACCCCTCTCCATCCCCCTTCACACCCAGACTTAAATGCATACTCCTAAACTGCAGATCAGCCTCCAGACACGCAGCGGACATAGCTGACCTCATTATCTCACAAGACCTGGATCTAATATTGTTAACTGAAACCTGGCTTTCGGGATCATCCTCACCAATCTTCGACATTCTAGTACCCCCAAACTATGACATCATCAAACTGGATAGAAAGACAGGGGGTGGGATCGCTTGTATACATCGTAGCAACATCTCTGTAAACAAAGCTATATCCCCGTCATTCCCTTCTTGCGAATACATGTGCCTCAACATCTCCAGCAATGACAAACCACTATGCTGCTTACAGTCCATCTACCATCCACCAGGTGACAACCTTACCTTCACCGAACACTTCTTGGATATAGTATATACAAACAATGGGCATCAAAATACCCAAATATTCCTTGACGACTTCAGTCTCCATTGGAATGACCATAGTGATGCAGTGGTCAATAGCCTCAAAAATGTCCTTGATGATCTAGACCTCATCCAAATTTGCATCATCCCTACACACAATAAAGGCTCTAGCCTGGATATCATAATCTCCAAAAAAGTCTTAGTTCAGCTTGAGTCGATCCAACCCTGTGACTGGTCTGACCATCACATCATCACCTTCCTGATCAAGGAAACAGTGAAATTTAACTCTGCTCAATCCACAAGATCAAAAATGTGGAAAAGAGATCTAAAAAATCTCAACCCTAACCTACTTCCATCTTCCAGCCACAACCTTCTTTTGCCCCCATCAGGTTCTACCGAAGTCCAGGATCTCACCAACCACTATCTTAATGCCATGACCTTAATAAACGAGGTAGCCCCCCTGCAACTAAAGAGAGTCTCCGCATAAAATTCTAAGCCCTGGTACAATGGTCTACTCAACGAAGATAGGAGGTCCCTCAGAACTGCGGAACGCAGTTGGAGATCAGTGCCATCTGCCAATCATCTCATGATACTAAGGAAAAAGAGCAATACATATTTCAGACAGATCAAGCGCACTAAAGCAGACTTTTTCAGCCACCAACTAGATCAAGCAAGAAATCGTCCCAAAAAACGTTTTGAACTAATCAAAACCCAAGCTAACGTTGCACCTCAACAGCTACAAGACTTAGCTGGCCTTCAACCCAACTGCAAAGTTTTCTCTGCCTTCTTTACTCAGAAGACCGACAACATCAAGAAGGACCTCCTCAAGGATTTAATCTTACACTCAGGTCCATATTCGAAAACCACCCCTACACTTCCAACGTCGCAACTCCAAATTCCCACAAAGCTTCACCTAAAAAATACAGCTTGGTCTTCCTTAGCTACTTATACTGAAGAAGATATATATAAGATTCTTACTGCCCTGAAGCCTGCTAATCATTTCATCGATCCCCTCCCCGCAAATGCTGTTGAAGACATTTCGCCTCCACTCCTGCCTCTCTGGACCAAGATCATTAACAGCTCTCTTCAACAAGGCTGCATCAAAGTGGGTCAAGTATCACCCATTCTAAAGAAACCCACGGCGGACCCTACTGACCTAAACAACTATCACCCTATTTCCAATATTCCTACCCTGGCCAAATTATTCGGAAAATGTGTTCACATCCAACTGACAAGGCATATTGATCATTTTGACCTTCTTAACAAACACCAATCAGGCTTCCGAGCAGGTCATGGTACCAAATCAGCCATGACTCACATAATTGATGATGCGCTGCAAATCCTTGATCAGAACGGATCTTGCATTCTGGTCCTACTAGACCGCTCATCTGCCTTTGATACCGTCAAACATGAGAACTTGATAGAGCTTCTAAAACACAGAATGGGTCTATCTGGGGCAGTGCTAAACTAGTTTCCGTCTTTTCTACAAAACCGGACACAAAAATTCAAGGTCAACGACTCCATGTCCAAACCTGCCCCAGTAACGCTGGGAGTCCCGCAAGGGTCCTCACTTTCCCTGACATTGTTTAATCTCTGTATGGAACCTCTCCCCGAAGTGCTACACACGTCTAATGTACGACAATATCACATGTACGCTGAAGACACACAACTATACCTTAAGATCAACACCATAGATGACATCAAACTGCCTAACTCAACTCTTGGGAATACCCAGTCATGGCTGGCGGAAAACCACCTCAAATTGAATGCCCAAAAAAACGAATTCCTTCTAATAGCTCCTCCTGCCAAAGTCCCCATTATGCAAGAATGGATAAAGCATCTTACGGCACTCAACGTTCAACCGACTATTGTGGAGTCTGCGAAATCCTTGGGAATAACCCTTGACAGTAACCTCAATATGCAAAAGCATACCAGCAGTGCAATAAAGGGAGCAAACTTCCAGATAAACACACTGAGGAAGCTGAAACCCTTCCTTCCAGCCAATGATTTCAAGCAGGCAGTTCAAGCTCTCGTTATTCTCAGAGTAGAGTATGGAAGTGTCTCTCTGTGTGGCCTTCCGAAAGTCACAACTGCACCTTTAAAAGCCTCAATAAATGCTGCCGCAAGACTCATCACTGGCTCTAAAAGAAGGGCCCACTTCTCCCCAGACCTAAAATCCTTGAATTGACTACCATTGGAATCTAGAATTCATTTGAAAATAGCGTGTATCACGCACAAAGCACTGCATCACAAGGCACCAAGCTATCTGGCTCAGAAACTGATGATTTCTGGTGGGTCACGATCCTCAAGAAGTGCAGAAAGTCTACTTCTGAAACCGCAAAGATTCAACAAGAAGAAAACCTACAAACTATCCTTCTCAGGGATGGCGCCCAGGATTTGGAATGCCCTACCCCCAGAAATCAGACTTAACTCTTCTGCTGCATCTTTCAAAAAGGAAGTAAAATCGATTCTCAAGGCAAAATTCTCCTGATCATAACCTAAGAACATTTTGACACCATAAGTACCCGCACTACTATGCCTCAATATGACAATGGCCCATTAGAGTTACTAATCATAATTTTTATCCTGCACCGGACTCAACTGTATTGTTCTTTGTTTTACTGTACCGCTCTATTGCTCTATGACGCTATGTATACCTGTTTAACTCGCTTTTAATTAATGTATAAGAAACCATAATATATGTAAAGCGCTCTGATACCCACAATGGTCTTGTTCGCGCTCTATAAAACTTTCAAAATAAATAAATAAATAAACAACCCACCCGCCTCCCCAGGTAAGTGAGATGTTTCTAAAGTGTTACAGGATATCGTTGTGCCCTGACCTTCAGGGTTATGCAAAGAACAATAGACCCAACTGTCACCCCTGAGGCATGATGGGAACCTGGGGGTCATGGCTACCTTAAAGGCACTGTGCCCATTTTTGTTGAAAATGCTTTCATTTTCTATGCTATTGGTTTACAATGCAGCCTGTAGGCTAACAATGTCTGCTTTATTTGCATTTTCACTCTTTGAGTGCTTTGCTCATTAACCCCTTACATGCTTATGACAAGCCCAGCTCGTCATGAGGCACAGTGGAGCTGCCGCGGCACTCCACCACACAGCGCATTCCACGCCTGAGCGGGCGTTCTATTCGAGTGGGCGGAGTGCAGCACAACGAGTAGGACTTGTCATGAGCGCCACGCACGGCCCCTCCTCCCCCCACTCCCCCACCCCCCGCGCACCGAAGGGGTTAAAAAACAGAGTTGAAGTGCTACTTGCCCTCTTGTGTTTTTATATATTGGCAAATACATTCTTTATGTGTGTAATTACATTGTTTAGCCTCCTATTGGGAGCGGCATTGGTATGAGAAAAAATTATATATATATATATATCAATGAAAAAACCATAGGTTATAGACCATATATAGTTAGGAATTCGCATTTACAAAACCTTATTTTACTCGCACAAAACCATTGAAATTCCATATATAGTTAGTTGCACTAACTATATATCGCGCACCCGCAATCCACTGCTGATGATGTCACATATTACATCATTCATGACATGGTCAGTGACATCACTGATGACATCACTGATGACATCTCAAATGACATCACTGATGACATCACTGATGACATCACTGATGACATCTCATTTGACATTACTGATCACATCACTGATGATATCATTCATGTGATAATACGATGAACCTCTTCAGACTCTAATATAACCTTAGATACAATCAGTGTAAACAGACACTCACAGACTGTCACTCATCCATGGAGTTACTCACACACCTAGTCAGTCATGCAAAGAATCAATCACACCTCCATTTCCTCAACTATACAGTTATACAAACTTTACTTATTCAAACATATACTAACACATATTTTCTCTCTTATACAATCCCTGATACAAGTTCACAATGATCCATACAGCCACTCACACATTCACTGGCTCTTATGCACAGTTATTTATATATGGCAACGCTCACATGTACTGTGTTTTACATATGTACTTACTTTGACATGTAGCACTGAGATATCCATTCACTCACCAATACACTCATGCACACAGTCAACCGCCCATACAGCTGTTTCCACATGCACTTTTGAAATCATACATCTAGTGAATCAACTGCTCACACATCTATGCACAGAGTCATACACCTCCCAGCCACCCACACACACACTCAGTCTCCCATACAAATACTTGGGCAACCAATCAATAACCCATATAGTTACTCATATAGCTACTTATCAACACATGCAACAGTTTACAGAACAACAGACATAATGATGCACAAATTAAGACAGTTTAGTCACTAACCCATGCACTCAGTGAGACACATTTAATCACTCACTCATACAGTCAGTCATGCACCTACTAAATCCTTCATCCAGACACTTATACATCCACTCATTCTTCAATATGTAAGACATATTTTAACTTTACAGAAACATACAGTCACTGGATGTTGTCATCAGTGATGTCATCAGTGATGTCATTTGAGATGTCATCAGTGATGTCATCAGTGATGTCACTGACCATGTCATGAATGATGTAATATGTGACATCATCAGCAGTGGATTGCGGGTGCGCGATATATAGTTAGTGCAACTAACTATATATGGAATTTCAATGGTTTTGTGCGAGTAAAATAAGGTTTTGTAAATGCGAATTCCTAACTATATATGGTCTATAACCTATGGTTTTTTCATTGAATTTCAATGGTTTTTTAAATGCAAATTTCTAACTATATATGGTCTATAACCTATGGTTTTTTCAGTGAATTTCATTGGTTTTTTAAAAGCTAACATCTGTAGCTGTAAAATGTATTATTCTTTAAATCCCAAAATATATATAGATATTTAGTGATAATTTTTTTTAAATATTTTTTTCTTCGCTTCTAGTTCGCGAACCGGGAAGCTTTCCGTTAGCTCATCTTGATGCCGCGATCTAGTACGCGAACCGGTCAACGTTACGTTAGCGGAACAGTGACGCGCCGCGGAAGCGCGACGTATCACGTTATCGCGTAATGCGTCTAATGACGCGTCGCGTTAGCGCTCCCGGAAGTGCTCCGGACAGCGAACCGGAAGCGATCTGGGACGCGGCGCGCGCCGCGTAACGTAAGCGGAACAGGTCATGTGACTTGTTTATCAAACTTCTCATTGGTTCATTTCACTTTTGGTTTCCAAATGATGTATGACTAGGTCATGTGACCTAAAAATAACACTTTTCATTGGCTCAGAACTTTTGTTTTCCCCAAATCATGTAAACCCCTCCTTATTTCCTCACTCTGACTTTCATCTTGGTGAGAGAAAGACCATTTTTCAGAACTTCCACAATGGCTTCCATTCTTGCTGCAGCTGGTGCACCCCCACCACCACCTCCACCTCCCCATAAGAAGAGAGGACCACCTAGTCAAATTATGACTAACAGAGAGGAGGAAGATGAGGAAGAAGAAGAAGAGGAGAGAGAGGGACAACAATTTGTTGATGAGTTGCCCCGGGTTTCTAAACGAAAAACCAGTTTCATCTGGCAGTTTTTCACCATCCCTCCTGGAACCAAGAAAGTGAATGCAAAATATGCCACCTGCCTCATCTGTGACTACAGATTGTCGAGAGGCACAGAAAAGAAGTACAGTATGGGGAACTATACAATGCATCGTCACATGAGCAGGTGGCATCCCTTGAACTACAGCCGGGCTGAGTTAAGGGATCTTGAAGACAATCCGACGGCAACTCCTGTGGCAAGATCTACATCCACATTGTCTTTGACGGGAAGAGAGGCACAAGAGACTGTGCCAAACATCCAACCTAACTTCCAGCACATGAAGTTGTCTTGTATTTACTGTGGTGCTATGCTATCATATGGCAACATGAGTGTCAACCTCATGAACATTGCATATGAAAATCATAAATGCCCTAATGCACCCAAAAAGTAATTTTCTTTTTTTTGCTCCAGTTGAGCCGTTTTGAAAGCCTGTTTTATGTTGTCTCCCCTCCATAAAAAACACAAAAAAAACATAAAACAGTTCTAAAAATACAAAAAAATCAAAAAATGTTCAAAAAATAAAAAAAAATATAAAACAACAAAAACAAAAAAAAACAGTTCTTTTCAGAACTACCTCCCCTTTCAAACAAAATTGCTAGAATGTTTATCACTCTGGCAAGCTCTATTTCTTTTGGTTCGCTTCAAGTTCGCTGACCGGTTCGCGAACTTTAAGCGAACTAAAAAAATATTTTTTTTAAAAAAAGAAGAGTTAGTATAAGGGAAGTAAACAGAGAATAATGTAAAAAGAAAGACAGCTAGAGAGAGTAAATGAGAGATAGTGTCAATGACATCATCAGCAGTGCATTGCGGGTAAAAAGAGTGGAAAACATTTACCTTATAATTCTTGTTACCTTTTTTAAATATTTTTTCATACTTTCAATCTGTAAAACAAAGAACAAACATTTCAAAAAATATTAAAACATGTATTTAAAAATTAGAAAAGACAAGGGAAAAGGTTCAAAAACAAACAGTTTTTCAACAACTTTGACATTTACAGAAGTCTCTGCTTCTCTACGTCCCCTACACAATCCTAAAGATATATATTCGAAAGAAACTGTATCTTGATATTGCTGAACTGAGGCCTATTTTGGAACATGATGTTTTTCTTGCACTGCTAATGTCTCACAATAGTGATGCAATAGCAGCGCAAAAAAGATGTAAAGCCATAATAAAATTGTGTCTAACATTGTAAATGATTGTTTTAGGATGCAAATAAGATGTGTGCTTTCAAGAGCTTTCTTTGAGGTGAGGCCTCTTTTTTTTTAAAAAAAAAACACTACCCAGAAGTACAGCACTCTAAGCATTAAAATTGATATTTACAGAACTCACCTTACCCATATGTACCACACATTTCTAAATGTATATCATAAGGACAAAAAGCATAACATTAATTATACATGTTAAATGGTTTATTTTTGCTGTTCTCAGAATGTATCAAATTTCACTTAAATCAGTGACTTGAAGGTATTCATCATGTAACAGCGGGGAAAAAAAAACACAATCAAAATGACTGTGTTTAAAAAACCCATACAACCTAAGAAATCTGATTTCAAAACTTCTTAAAATTAACTTACTTTCAATGACGTCAAACGATCTCCTATAAACAGCATCCACTCTGTTGTGCTTTAAATATTTTCAGCCCGCCACTTTCTGAAAGAAAACCTCCATCGATACGTGAAATATGTTACATAGAAAAAAAACTTCTCTCATTATATCACATGTTTCCACTAGGCCAAATCATGTTGCCGCGATTCGCAAATCTTGTAATTCTTCAAATCAAATCCCGACATTTTCTATTTTCGCAACTTTCAAAAATAAAATATTTGAGATTATTTTCACAATCCTGGACTACTAATATCTTACTCTTCTTTGTCACTCATGTTCTCCTTTTCCTATGACACTGATACTGCTTACTATGAAGCAGACTTACTTGCATCAGGTTTATATAGTTGGATTTTTAATCGAGACAGCATTGCAGACTTACATTCCCTCTACTTAAAATTTTGGTTTTAAAAACACCAGGTAAGAATTTTTAAGGTCAAACGGCAATTTTTTTTTGAACGTTACAACAGAATCATTACAGAATGACCAGCCGTTTCCAGACTTTAAGTAAGCTGTATAATGTCCTGATGTTGTTGATGGACCATCGTGATAGATAATTGCTACAGTAACAAAAGTCCTCCCTGATATTGACAGCTGAGAAGCCACAAAATTTTTTATTAAAGTTGACAATTTTGATCCATCAGGCCTACATCGTTGCATCATTAAAATGACATACTGGCCATATCTACGTATAAATAATGTTGACATCATATCACATTTACATTGGCTACACTCCATGTTGTGATCCGCTGCATTTACTAGCTTATTAAAGGAGACTGATTTACTGTCTGGCAAAGTTAAATATATAAATCTTTCTGAGTCTACACTAGTAGTACTTGATACCATACAGTTCTCGCAGTCATGCTGCCATTGATAAGAAAGCCCAAACAGGTGATCTACATCTACACCCTCAACTTGCAATATATCAAGCATATACATTAAAAACTCCTGACAATCTTGCTGATTATTTTCAGAGAAGTCTGTTTGACCTGAACATTCATCTAACAGATAACGAACTTCAGACACACTTTCTACTTTTGTTCGATCAGTGCTACATTTCTCGAAAACAGAATTCAACAAACAGCATAAAATTTGTTCAGAATTCAACAGAATCTGTTCTTTTAAACTCTCTAGTGAAAAGAGAACATTAACCACTACATTTGCATAGCAGTTGACACCAGAACTGTTTTCAAATTGAAAACCGACAACATCTTCAACAGAATCCACTTTCTTTCTGCTAACAATTTTCGGTTCATTGACTTTTAGTCTTTTTGCAACAACCTCCCTACTATTACTGCTATTTCTACGTTTGCGGCCTACCACACGTTTCTCAAACAAAGGATATTGAGGCAAATGTGGCGCATACTCTCTTCTTAACCTATTGTATTCCTTAACACAATCTAGATCCGCACAAATGTTTGTGACATCACAGTCAATCAAGTACAATCCCGATAAAGTTCTAACTCGTGACAATGCCACATATGCCATACCCTCCTTGAACACAGAACTGCCAATATTCACCAATGCACAGTCTACACTTAAACCTTGCGATTTATGGATTGTCACCGCATATGCCAAGCAAACAGGAAACTGTTTACGGCGAACATATAAATCTTTAACAAGCAAAAACCTAGCAGAACAACGACCAATTTGCTGTACTTCCTCAATGCCATCAAATTTAATTTTTAAAAATTCTATTCCATCTCTATTTCTGTATTTCTCAAAATCAACAACATTACCCATTGATCCATTTACCAGACCTCTTTCTACATGTAAATTCCTTCTCAAAATAATTCGGCAATTTGAACACACATTCAAAGTCTTTTCAAAACCCGCTGTTTTAGATATAGTCTTCTCTAATGAATCCAATTTTGATTTCAAATTGTCTGACAAAATAATTGTTGATCCCATATGCTCTAATTTGTCGATAGCTTCAAGTTTCACAATCTCTTGCTTTTCTAAATTCAACATTTTGTTGTTGAAGATGGCACATTCTGCAGGAGTTGGCATGAGACATATCCCGGATTTCTTCTCAGTAATTTTCTGAAAAATATTCTCAGGCACAATCTCTTGTTTGGGATACAAATTTGACAGTAACCGTGCATTTAAAGCTTCTTTCCCATGCTCGTTCACTTTTCCAATTCTAATATCTTGTAGAATATTCTTGTAATCTTCATCCTTTGCCTGACGCATATTTTGATGCAGTTCTGCATAATTGAAGTTTAACCATATATTGACGTTGCCAATGCTCCCTAGGCACTTCCTGGTATCTTCATGCGTGAGTATTTTGAACACAGGTTGACCTTTTACTGGTGTCAGCTGTAGAAGATCTCCGAAAACAATAATGTGTTTCCCACCAAATAAGACATCATATTCAGTTTTAAGTACTTCTTGCATTCTCAAATGCACAAAGGCAAGCATGACATTGGAAACCATGCTTACTTCGTCAATGATAAGTAGTTTCATTTTCCTCAAAACTCTTGAAACTTCACAGCAAGCATCTCCAGATAACTTGTTGTATTGTAATTTGTTGTCATGCTCCACCGGCAGCATCAATAGACGATGCAAAGTAATACCTTTAATATTATGTGCTGCCAGTCCAGTAGGAGCGGTGACAACACAAGACAGCGATGACTCAGTCCTTTCCTGCAAATAACAAGAGATTGCTTTAATGAGGAAACTTTTTCCAGTTCCCGCTTCTCCACTCACGTACAGTCGGACAGGCTTCAACGACGTACACGAGCACTCTTTCTTCTCATGACTTAATCCGTGCTCAATTTCCTTGGTAACTTCATCATATATTTTCCTCTGCTCAACGTTGAGTTGTTTTTCCAAGTCTTGTAAGTTAACTGAATCCTCCTGAGCATGTGCCATGGCTCTTTCTACTTCATTCATAGCAGTGGCAGCTTCATTTTCGATAATAGGTCCTCCAAGTGGATCTTGACTCAATGAAACAGAACTCTGACTGTCCTGAGAACTGTCTCTGGCAATCTCGGCTGCAATCGTTGCTTCCTGCTCAATTTCCAAAGTTAGCATTTCTTGATATTTAGAAAAAGCAGGACATTCTATGGACTCCTTGGCTGCATTGAAAGAGTCTTCGTAACAGAGGAAATCTCCAAGCAGTTCCTCTTCTGCACGCCAAGGCTTGAAAAGTTGCAAAAGTGCTAAATAGAAAAACTCCTTTTTTTCTGGAGATTCGCCACTTAATTTTCGATGGTTTACTAATTGGCATTTTCTTTGCTTGACCAGGCATCCCTCACTTCCAATTACAGCATACACTCCTTTCTCAATATCTTCTTTGATGTTCCTCTTGAATATATAATTTTGGAGAACCTCATATAGACAAACATTCTCAAGGTGACTGCTTCGATTTGGATAATATGTATCCAACATGTTGGTCTTCAAAATGTCGGTACTGTTTGGTTCCTTTTCTGCCAAATACTCAATTTCCCGAACAGGTTTTAGAACTCGATTTCGCGTTGCAGCAAGACCAAGACTCGCCCAAACGAGACTCCTGGATTTGGCATAGAGACTTGCTGAAGACAATCGATCAGAACATTCGTAAGCTCCGATTTCTCGATGCGACAACATCTTCAGACTGAAACTGTACAACTTCTTGCTGAGGCTCTTTTCATGGGAAATGTCCTCCCACATATCCTTCAGTTCAGTCTTTTCTTTTTTGGTGATGTAAGATGTCACATACCGAGCCACAGCCATACAGTTGTCAGCCACAAACTGTATATCCATGTTGGCATTCCACATGGACAAAATCACTGGGTTGTAGTCATTGATGTACTTGGACTCTTCGTTCCTTTTCAAATTGTATGTATTCTTGGGTGATTTCCTCGTCACATTATGTCGCAGCGAAGACATCAAACTGTTCACTCTTCCTTTAGAAATCACCGGTCGTGGAAAGTTGAAACGACATTTGGTGTAGAACTTGTCCTTGTTTCTGAATTTACGACGACAGTACTTTCCACAACGATGGCTTTGGAAACGTAGAACTTGTTCTCTTAGACTTTTCTTCTCCGTTGCGTTTGGAACAGCACACGTAGAATACTGTTCGATGAAATTCATCACTAAGTCATCCGGATCTGTTCCAAATTTAGGTGCATCCTTGATCCACAGCAACATATGTATATGAGGGGCACCTCTTGCTTGATACTCCTTTCTCCAGAAGAAATCCAACACCTCTCCAAGAGGTGGATTCTTTTTATTTGTGATGAAAGACATCATAGCTTCAAATCTATGATTGAAGTACCTGCATACATTCACAGGATCCAAAGAACACAGTTCTCCAGGTGTCTTGAATTCAATGTTTTCAATATTTCCATTTGCCTCTCGTAGAAATTCAAGTAAGTCATCCCAGCCATACTCGGCACAGCTCAGAGTGAGGAACCATGTCGGAGTTCCTAAGTTCCTCAGCATACATTTTAAATCACCATGACGACGGTACCAGTACTCATTAGTACCACGCTGACACGCCATGAGATTAATTAAGTGAGAATCCAAAATACTGTCTTGGACATTGACTTTATGCATAAAGTCACTTGCCGAGATGTTTCGCATCTGTATACCACTTTTTAAGATGTGGTTCACTGCATATGACAGTCCAGACAGATCGCTTTCAAACAGGAGATGAAACAAATAGGGAATGCATTGCCGAAACCTAGGATCTTCTGCATACAATCGTAAAGTCCGGTATTCAGACGCAGGAATTTCACGAGGTCGCTCATCATATCTTCCTCCTTGACCTGTGGGAAATAGCTGTGGGAAACACCGAGCTTCCAAACTTTCCTCCCAAACACTAATGGGACTCCCTTTGGCTTGTTTCATTTGAAACAACTCAATAGCATTCCCCATGACTTCCTTGGAATGCAAAGGATGAACACTATAATGTTCATATATTTCTTCACTTTTAGAGGCCTCTACTTTCTCAATTTGGCCAGCACACAAATCGCTATCCTCTTCATCACTTACTTCCTCTTCTGCAACATATACATTCTTATAGTACTTATTATTTTTCTTCAAATACACTGTTGCCTTTTTGACTTTCCTAACATCCACTAAATCTTGCCATATTTTCTTATTCTTTGTCGGAACCCCATTAACCAAGATAACCAGAGGTTCCTCTTCCACTTTTTCTATTCCAATTGTGTTAATGTTTTTGTTCAAATCTAGAGGCAAATAAACAACTCTTCCCTTTAATCCTCTCTGTAAATCTGCTGGAGGCAACTTCCCTGTCTTTGGCTCCATTCTTACAATAGCCTGAAAGGGATGGATACTTTGAATCAAAATAGATTCATAAGTATTTAAATCCTTCAATTCAGAAGGAATCTCAACCAATTCCAGATTATTATGAACTGCCCTAGCAGGCATCTGGTTTTGGTTTAATTTATTACAACAATAAGTACACACACGTTGATCCGATCCCAAATCAAAATAATTTTCTACCATCAAGTATGTGGCTAAATCCTTCCATTCACTATTATTTTCCCTTTCACTTTTTGCATATAAATCCACTACCTTAGTCTGATTCTTATAATAAGTGCGTCGACAACATACACAAGTGAAATTAGGCCTCTCACTTGATTTCATCTGAAACGTGGCAATTTCCTTCTGAAAATTATCTGTACTGGAAACCTGTACATTATCTTCCACATTACCCTCTACTTCAGGGTCAATTTGAACATTCTCATCTTTACTACCAAAGTAACGAAACTCAATTTCTTCACAAAGATTCTTCACATCTATTTCAGAACCATGCAAAAGAGCAGCACATAACTGTTTAAGCATAATTGCTGGACTCTTAGCATAATACAACATTCTCACTAATTTTCTCACTTTATTATGATGCACTGCTAGCATCCTGAAATGATGAAAAACACTCTGGCATACTCTCCTGGAAAGACAAGCCAGTGAATGACCACGCAAACCTGTCATTTGTCTCACTCTGCAAGGATCTAAATCTTGCAACAACTTCATTTTCTGCTTCAAACTTTTCTTATTAAATGTCCGTATAAAATCACAAAGCAAATTGATGGAAACCTGTCGCACACTGCAAATAGAACTACACTTCCAAATGTACACAGGACCCTTAGGACGTCTTCCTAAAACCTCATCACTTAGCGCCTCTTCTGTCTCTGTTGTCACAAGTTGTTCTTTTTCAACTGGACAACCATCCTTCACTTCATAAGCTCGACCACTGATGTCAACTGCATGCACCAAATCATTATCCTGAAAATAAGTCTCCTCATTAAAAAATGCCTCAGAACTTGAACTATGCATCCATTCTCCAGAAAAAACTTCACAAAAGTTAGTACGATTTACTACTCTCTTCCATCTACTTTTTGTTTTGAAATCAGAAATTACCTTGCTTAGTTTCCTAATTCTATTGATTACCAAAATAAACAACTTTCGCTTGATTTCAAAAGCATGATCAATAATTTTCTCTAAATTTTTCTTCTTCCTATAAAATGCCGCTTTCTGTTGGCCTTTCTTTTTTAATATTTTTCAATAAATTAACTAATATCCTATTACGGAACATTCGTTGTCGAATGTCCCTAAACTGTTGTTTCCTTCTACTATCATGCACAGAGTTATCTCTTCCTCTACCAGTAACATTTGTGATGGGTCTCTCCTTTCCATTTAAATTACTTTTCTTTTTGTGAACAGACACATTTTTTTGAGCAAAATTTTTTTTACTACAAATATTTCTTAAGAATGATTTCGTGCTCTTACCCGGACCTTTCTTGGTGTTTTGACAAGTATTTGGGGAAGAGGACTGCTGCAATAAAACATCATCCTGCTGTCTTTGACGTTTTCTAGCCTTTCGTATTCGACTTCTGGAAGGCATTTTCCAAACTATGAAAGAATCTGCAGTTGAATCTGTGAAAAAATATAATATAAAAAGTTATTAACCACTATTACCAAACAGTAAATAAATAACAGTCATCTAAAACTTAATGCCGTACTAATTATTTAACATAGCAAATATTTTCCACCAGCACTGCATCACAAAAATGACACTCAATGGTACAAAACAGGCATACAACATTCATAAATCACTCCCTAATATTTTAAATCATTAATTCAGGATGACGATAAGATGTAGCCTATCTAAAGATTTGTTTAGGCCCAGATCTTTGGACTGGGGTGAATGTGTGTCATTGATCCACATTCAGTCCATCACCTGTTTTGTTTATTTGAGGTGAGGCCAACACATGGTTGCAGATAAGATTTTCACTGAAAAAAAACCAAGGTAAAAAAACATGTGAAGGCCTACCAATGAAGTAAATCATTAAATGAAAACCAATACATTTCTGGAAATATGCACTACTAGTGCTTCATAAGATGTTTTGGGTCATATTTATAAGTTATTTGAGTATCTAGTATGCTATTTTACATTCTTCATGGTGCAAATGTATTGTAAATACGCTCCCACCTACGGTTGGCAAATTTAGATTTTGATTATGGGAGTTAGATAGGCATGTTAATAATTTCCCAAAAATGGTATATAACCCCAAACAACCTTTGAAGCAAATGCTCTTAGCCATGTTATCCACCTCCCATTGGATAACATGGCTAAGAAGTGCTTGCAAATGTGATAAAAAACGGCCTGCAATGCATGAATATCGCAGAAAAATCAGCGATATTCATGCATTTTCCAACAAATGCTCTTAGCCATGTTATCCACTTCCTATTAAATAACATGGCTAAGAACTGCTCAGGGCACCATGAGGAACGCTTTCCATTTAAAAAGGGAAAAATAACATCAAAGACACTAAAATGCCTTCTAAATATGAACCCAAACAACCTATGAAGCAATGTGGAAAAAACTGCCGCAATGCATGAATATAGCAGAAAAATCAGCGATATTCATGCATTTTCCAGCAAATGCTCTTAGCCATGTTATCCACTTCCAATTAAATAACATGGCTAAGAACTGCTCAGGGCCCCATGAGGAACGCTTTCCATTTAAAAAGGGAAAAATAACATCAAAGACACTAAAATGCCTTCTAAATATGAACCCAAACAACCTATGAAGCAATGTGAAAAAAAACGGCCACAATGCATGAATATAGCAGAAAAATCAGCGATATTCATGCATTTTCCAGCAAATGCTCTTAGCCATGTTATCCACTTCCTATTAAATAACATGGCTAAGAACTGCTCAGGGCCCCATGAGGAACGCTTTCCATTTAAAAAGGGAAAAATAACATCAAAGACACTAAAATGCCTTCTAAATATGAACCCAAACAACCTATGAAGCTCTAACAGTACATATCCTGAAATTTAATTCATTTCAAAATTCGTTTTTAAACACAGCATATAAATCAATTGTATACCTGCATTCATGAAGAAATGACTAAAAATGTCCTTGAGACACATGAAAGTGTTTTCTGGAATGCCCTAGCACCATTTTTGGGACACTATTAACATGGCTAGGTAATTCCCATAATGAAAATCTAAATTTGCCAAGCACAAGTGGGAGCGTATTTACAAGACACTTGCCCCATGAGGAACACTTTACATTTTAAAAGGCGAACATAACATCTTAGACACTCAAATACCTTATAAATATGGCCCAAAACAACCTATGAAGCTCTAGCAGTACATATCCAGAAATGTAATTGATTTCTTAAATCGTTTTTAAAAGCAACATATCTGTTTCAGCTTACATAACAGACCATGAAATGGCCTCCATGTATTACAATATCTTGTGTTACTGCATGCCAGAATGTTACACCAAATATGCAATTATAATTTCTCTATGAAACTAATTCTATTAGTATATCACTAGAGACAAAACCACATTTTAAAAACACAGCTTTCTTCATCATTTTCTCCTTAAATCATACTATTCTCTATCTAAATTAAATAAATCTTTTCTCACCTTAGCAAATATTTTTTGAGTTTTGAAAACAGTCTCAGAAATACACCAAATTGTCTTCAGCAGAAGAAAAAGGATGCACTCCAAAGGCTGCAGCTATTGAAAGCACAGAAATACAGATATTCTTTTCACATATCTCTCATATTAGCCAATCATACCTCTTCCCTCACTTTTTTCAAATCAAAACCCTTCCCCCCTCTGCCCTGTCTGCCTTGTTTCCATAGCAACCACCTCCTGGAAGACCTCTCATGTTTGCAAATTCACACAACAATGTTTCAATTGAACTCTGAACTCTCAGTGCACCTGCGTATCCAGTGCAATCTTTCATTAAATGTTTCTTCCTTGACCATTCAAATTACATCTTTCAAAGAACACATCCATGCACCCTAACTTTCTGTTTTCAGAAATGGAAATGCACCAATCACTGCTAATGAATCATTAGCATTGTAAATCCACATTTTTTTTTCTTTAGAAACTCCTACTGTTTCAACTGCCCTTTCATTACCACACTTCATCTGACTGCAGAACAACCTTCTTCCACCATGTTTAACGTCTGGATTGTTGGACATAGTTACATCCACTGGGCTCAAAGGTATGCTGAGAGCAGAAATTTACACAACCTCAATTTACAAGATGTGGAAATTAAGTGGTTGGGCCAAAGAGGATTAAAATGTCACCAATTGATACCATTGGTGAAAACCTTTATGCATTTGCCAAAACCTGACCTGTTAATAGTGCACTGTGGAGGTAATGATTTGGGCACTTTGACAGGGGTAGGTCTGGAAATGCTTTTAAAGGACACCTTGGAGCAATTAATGGCACTTTTTCCTCAAACTGCCTTGGTATATTCCAATATATGCCAAAGACAGAAATGGAGGTGGTCCAACCAATTTTGTCCACAAATTGAGAAAGCGAGGAAGCATGTAAACAAATCTGTTTCAGCTTACATGAGAGACCATGGAATGGGCTCTCTGTACAACAATAACTTGCGTTACTACATGCAAGATATCTACAGAGGAGATGGAGTTCACTTCTCAGATGAGGGCAACAGAATTTTCATTCTGAATTTAAGACTGTGCATTGGTACCTACTTATAAGTACCTAAATGTACCATAAACCCAAAAGCTCTTCTCAGAGCTACCCTACATCTGATCACTCACAATTATTATTTTTCTCTAACTTTTTTCACTAATTTTCCACAAAATTCGCTCCCCGGAGCGCTACCCGGTTCGCTAACCGAAAGCTAACCTCGCGGAATTTTTCCGCACATATAAGCCTCCTCAGTCACGCTCAGAAAACCTAGGGGGTCAAGATAAGTCTACCATGCCCCCTTCTACCCATTCTAAACATTATTTGCCCTCCATCTTGTATCTTAATGCGAACGAAACACAAAATGGTGGACTCCCGTGACGCTTAAGGTTCGCTAACCGGGCAGCTTCCCGGAAAGCGGTCCTAAAAAAAGGCGGGAAAGTAATTTACAGAAAAACGACTAGAGACACTCTCACCAAATATAGATTAGCTCATACTACATAACAATCCCTTCCATTCTCACAAATTTCATTGAAATTCCATTTAGCCATTTAGCCTGTAGACCTCTCCAAGTACCGTGAGGTAAATTACTTCACAAAACACATCTGAAGTGTTGGAATTGACAACCAATGAAAATGTTACTTTCATTTTCTACTTTTATTACCTGACATTTAATTGGTTATATACCTGTATATATATAAAGGGAGAGAAGGAAACACAGCCATTTTGACTACTACTTCTTGTTGTACCTCCTATTTCAATAGCTTCAAAAAACTTCAACTTCTTTGTGAAGGTAAGTTATAATTTAATATATTGTGCACTATGACTTAATATAGTAGACTTTTTCTGCTAGATATACACTATCCCTCTGTAGTAGTAATGTATTTAGATAGACTTCTCTGTTATAGTTATCAATGGAGTAAGGCTTGTCTTGGTTAAATCACATACACTTTTTTATAGTCCTATTTCCACTCTCATACTATACACTGCCAAAAGATAAATTCACTGATAAAAACTGCCTATCTAAAATTAATCCCAACAGCGCCCTATCTCTACTAATATATATTTTTTTAATCCAAATTTCAGGCAAAATGGAAGGCGAGCAGCAAGTTTCTTTTGAGATGGACCTGGAAGAGAGCAGCCAGGAATTGATTGAACCAATTGACATGGAATTTATGGATGAAAGCTTGGATAATGAACTGCTGCAATGTGTCCAAGCAGTAGATCTCCTCCTTGCAAATGAGGACATTTTGCAACCTCACAGATTGCAAACAATATTTCAAGAAAATGATGACATTTCAGACACTGAAATGTTAGAAAGTTTAATAAATTATGAAAAAGAATCAAAATAAAAAAAACACTTTAATAAAAAGAAAACAAAAAAAACCAAGAAAAACAACAAACAATTAACATACAGTATTAGAAAAGTCTTTCATTCTTTTATCCATAAAGTTCGCTGCCCAGAAAGCTATCCGGTTCGCGAACTTGGCGCTTACCACGCAAAAAAAAATTTTTTTTTTTGGACCCTCCTAGGCCCTTTTAAAACCTCCACATAAAACCTAGGGGGTCAACGAGGATCTACTATGCCCCCTTATGGTAATTTCCCCCTTTGTTTTGGCCTCCTCTTGTCTCTCGATCCTACCGAGAGACAAGATGGCGGCCGCTCCGGACTGTTTAGAATGTTGACAGACACCGGAGGGCCAATCAGCTTCTCATCGCAAAGTTCCGTTACGCGAAAGGTTCGCTAACCGGATAGCTGCCCGGAGCGCTGTTACAGATATATATCTTGATTTAAACGTTAATTTCTCAAAATCCACTGAAGCACATATATTGAGACCTAGCAAAGGCACATCAGGCTAACAGTCCCTACAATTTTGCCAAGTTTCGTGAAAATCCATTCAGCCGTTCGGGCTAAAAGTGAGTCCAACCGCCCTATGGAAATTAACATGGGAAAAAGGCGTTTTGGGACCCCCCTTTTTTCTCGGCCCCCCCTCCACAAAACCCCCCCAAATTTTCAAGGGCTGCTCAGAAACAAAATGTGCCATTTTCCTGAAAATTTCAGCCGATTCCGTCCACAAACGCAAAAGTTATTAGGCATAGAATTTTCAGAAATCCCATAGGGAAAAAATCCTAACTATATATACCTACTGGCGACCGCCAGTAGGTAAATATATATATATATATATATATTTTTTTTTTTGTAATTTTTTTTTTTTTTAAATGACTCACAAAAATAAAACTTGGCAAAATGTTAGATATTCAGGAATCGCAATGGTGCCAGAAAATGAGAGAGGAGGGAATCGTCTACAAAAACGTAGACGGTTGGAATCGAAACTGATAATAAGATTCAAGACCAAGATCCCGATCGGTCTAAACGGGGACGAAGAATTGTATGTACACTTATAAACAAATTGTAGAACCTAAGGGAAAGACAATATAATGACAAATATGAACTATGACTTTCTAATATCTCTTCTATCCATTAAAGATATTAGTGTATAACATCCACAACAGGCAAACATGGGATAATGATACAGTTAGAATGACGTATAAAATATCTGAGAAAAGGACATTTTTGCTTTGACCTGGCGCATTTGGTTGTTCTTCGAAATACATTTTGAACTGAATATAATCAATGAGGGGTCAAAATTGATTTAAAATATGGTAAATCAATTTTTAATTTTTGCACTGCCCGTAATTGGAAATGTGTATTTCATTATCAATTTCCTGTACCAAATCACAAACCACAGAACAGACAAGAGTGAGAAGCACTTAGCTATCACTAATGTATATATATATATATATACGTAACTTAAAAGAATTTAAACCAATTCTTCTACTTAATAGGGCACTCAGCCCTCTAAAGATCATAGAAGCCTGACCTAAGCTTCAAAACTTGTCAAGTACAAAACTTGTGGCTTGTCAACAGGTAAAAGGAAAATGATAATAGGTTTTATTAGAACTAAGCACAAACTACCCCTCCCACAATGCATCCTAATTGTTAAGTGGGTAGAAGGGTATAAATAACAAAAAGTAAAGACGGACTTGTTACTACCGTGATCAGGAACATTTATTTATTTATTTATAAATACCATTCACGCTGCCATGGGGGCCTCTAGAGCCTACCTTAAGGGTGACTTATATGTATTAATAAGGAAGCTTTAGGCCTGGCAAAAGGTTTTTATTTTGCCAGGTCGAAATTACACTTTAAAACTGCACAACAGGTGCAGTGGCAGGCCCGAAATGTTTAAAAGTGCTACTTTAATGGGTAGTGCTGCAGGCCCAATAGTAGCATTTAATTTTCAGATCCTGGCTATATAAAATACCATATACTATGGTAAATCAAATGTCCATTCAGGTGTAGGGGCAACTGCAAAACATTTGGGGGACTACCACTCCCAGGAGGTCAGGTTTAACAGTGTATATCACAGAAATTAGGTGTGGTGGTTTTCTTCAAGAGACCTTAGGAGAAGAACTATCCCAAGCCTGTAAAAATGAGTGTTTTTTTTACACAGACCCATTTAGTGCTTTTGTGGTCTCCTATTGTAAAAGTTAATTCCAAGAATTGGAAGAGGTGGGCTCAATCATGTAATTTGACATGCTTTATCATAGGCCTCCTCTTCCCACCCTGGTAGGATGGTACCACCAGGGCGGACTCAACCTAGGGTAGGGCTATCCTGAGGGAGTTCCTAGATATTTCCTTTCTACTCTGGATATGAATAAAAATGATAGGGCGTGGCTAAGGACGTCAAGATGGCAGTCGCATTTTAAGTGTGCTCTGGACCCCCATCCATCATCCGTCCTTCATCCTCCGCCTACAGCCAGCATCTACGTCCCTGTGGGGCCCCCAGTACTCCTTACCCTCGGAGGCGTCTTTGGTGCCGCTGCAGCTCCCTGCGGAGGTCTCCTGACGCTGTTGCCGCCCTCGGCTCTGCCGGCCGCGACCTGGACAACATGGCGGCCCCCAGGGGATCGGCACGGAGCTCCCGAGTCGAGCCTGGCGCTGCCCGGGCCTGCCTTCCGGACTGGTGACACCCGCTGCCCCGTGCCCAGAGTAGACGGCGGTGGCGGCCTCTCACTTAATGCGGCTGACGGGATCTGAGGCATATCCCTCCCGTACACCTGAAGTGTGCTGCCCGGTCTCTCCACTGTCTGTTGCCTACCTGCGTCGGTGGAGCTTTTTGGTCCGCTTCTGCTTGGGGGAGAGACTCTGTTGCAAGCGGCCTGGGTCTCCGGAGCTGCCGGGGACCTGCGGGGAGAGCCGACTCTTTATGCCCGGCCGGCCCGAGCTCCCCTGTCCCTCCGGTGTTTCTTGGAAGGGGACGGGGGTCTGGTGTCTGTCCAGGCCGGGTTCCTTGCTCCAGTGCTCACCCCGAAGGAGCGGCCCTGATGTCCCCTGGGGGCCCGCTCTCCCCGGAGCTGCTGAGGACCTATTGCGGGGGGAGAGATGCTGCCTCAGATCGAGCTTACCCACCCCACCCCCCTGGAACCTGACGCCACAGTGAGCGGGAGCGGCCTAGACGGCTGGAAGGGTGACTGGAGGCCAAGGCCTGGCCTGTGGCCCTGCTGGAGGTGCAGCGCTGGTGGGGTGGACCGGGCGACTGGAGTGGCGGTGCAGGTGAATGACCCTGGCCTGGGGCCTGAGCAGGTGAGGGCGGCGGGGGCGAGTGGGGGGGACCCGGGCGGGGGGGAGGGGGCTCTCCTACGCTCCTGCCTGCTGGCCAGTCGAGGGCCGCCGTACTGACGCTAGGTGCCACGTGGGCAGCGACGGCCCCCCCTTGCCCTGCAGTACACTGGTCCCCCTGGCTGACCTGCGCCCGACCCTAGTCCCTGGCTTGCCCCGATGTGATGACTCCCGGCTTCCAGGCCTGACTGCAGTGCGGACATGCGCTCCTGGTGCCCCTCTGCCCTGTGGCCCGTGAGGACTGACGCTTGGGACTGTGTGAGCGGCTCGAGTGCCCCGGGGCTGGGGCGCCTTCGGGCCCTGCGGCGCCGGTGGGGCCTGTGAGACGTCCCGCCTGCTGCTCCCTCATTGCGGAGGTGTTGCGCCGCACGCCGGACTACCAGGCCTCCCCCGACGGACCTGGAAGCCATGCGTCGCCCTCATTGTCCGGCTGCCTTCCAGAACTGGGGGTCCCGGGGCCCTGTGGCGGAGGTGGATCTGGCGGCACGGTGTAGCGGACCTTACCTGCCTCCCTGACCTCTACTGCCCCTGCCCCTGCCCTGGCGGGGGATCATCTGGACGCTCCTGGATCGAGCCTGAGCTGCCGTGACACCGTTGGACTCTACAGCGCCCGGACTAGGCACGCCAGCCAGGGGCCCTGTGATTGGAAGCTCCCCCCCGGGAGTGTCTTTTCCCCCTGGATCGCTGCGGCGCCACCTTGCTCTTCCTTTGTTCCTCGACCGCCCCCCCCCCCCCCAAGCGGTCTCTCTCTCCCTCCCTGGCTGGCTGGACCCACCGCGCCGCCGGGCGGAGACTCCTGCTGTTCTGGGCGCCTGCCACAGCGACATTTCCCCCACCCCGGGCCACCTGCAGGAGTCATGGTCAGGGGAAAGAACACCCAACCCGCAGTCCCCTCCTCCCATCTACGTATGGACCAATTTGCCAAGACGGACCACTGCCCCGGGGCCGGACCCCCTCCTCCCCCCGGGGCGGAGTGAGGGGATCTGCCGACTATCCTTCAGGCTATCAAGGCCTCTCAAACATCGGTGGAGACCAAGATTGGGGAGGTATGGGTGGACGTTGCCCTCATCCGGCAGGACCTTAGAAATGCCACCGCGGGTATCACTGAAGCCGAGTCCCGCATCTCCACGACGGAAGACGACCTGGCCGCCCTCAAGACCCAGGTCACCCGACTCCAAACCCTGACGTCTGATCTCCATCACAGGTCGGAGGCTGCAGAAAACCGAGCCCGACGGAACAACCTTCGCCTCTTGGGCTTTCCGGAGGGAGTGGAGAAGTGCCCGGTGGCCGACTTCTTGGAGACCTGGTTTCGGTCCTGGATGCCCGCAGAAAAACTCTCCCCCTGGTTCGCCGTGGAGCGGGCCCATCGCTCCTTGGCGCCCAGGCCCCCTCCTGGAGGCCCTGCCCGACCTTTCATCCTTCGCATCTTTAACTTCCGGGACCGGGATGCCATCCTCAGTGCGGCCAGGGAGCTGGGCCCCCTACGATTCCAGAACTCCACGATCATGGTCTTCCCGGATTACTCGAAGGACGTCCAGTCCCAAAGGAAGTCCTATGACGCCGTGAAACAAAAGCTCCGGGCGATGGATCTGAGATATGGCCTCTTGTTTCCTGCGCGGCTCAAGGTCCTCTTCCAGGACAAGTCCTGCTTCTTTGATACCCCCCAGGCCGCCTGGACTTGGCTCCCGGAGGAGCGGCCTCTTCTGCCGGGGCAGATGCCTTCCCCCTCCCGAGGATCCGGCGCCCACCCCGCGGGTAAGGACCCCAGGCTGCGGCGGCGCCGCACCGGATCCCATAGGCGAGGCCGCCGATGTCAGGATGCTTCTGGATTGCCTGGGGGAGGTGCGGCAGGCGTCCCCTTCCCTTCCCCCCTCCTCCCCAGGCCGGGGTTCCGCCTCGGCGGCGGGGCCCTCTGTTACGACCGACGCGGGCGAGCCCTTGGCCTCGGGATCATGCCTGCGCAAATCTAGATCAGACTCGGACCTGTCTGGCAGCCCGGTGATGCGGGACTCTCCACGGGAGGCGGAGGCCTGATCCCGGTTTTGATTTCTTTCTGCCTCTGAGGTGCCGGAAGAGGCTGCAATGTGGGGAGGGTTCCCCCGGGGCTCTTCTGGTGCCCGGGTGATGGAGGGACTATTAAAGGTCAAGCCCGCACTTGGCGATGTGTAGATATCACCCTTCTCGCCCCCTATGAATTCCCCCTTCTCCCTCTGGTCCCTTCTTCTTCCCTCCTTTTTTCTCCTTTCTCCCTAAGCCTGTACCCTTATCTCACCTCCGTCCTTGTATCCTGCCCTTATCGCAGGCAGATGCTTGTTATTGTACTGGGCTGTTTGTAGACCTTTACTGTTTATGGCTGTTGCACTTCATGCGTCACTACCGAGGGGGGTCCTCCCTTGACTGACGTTGGACTAGTCCCACCGTCCCCAACTAACCGTGTTAGTTTAGTTCCCATCCTCTTTTGAGGGGTTGTCCTTTGGGTTGTGGTGTTTAGGGCGACATATGCTTCCTGTTTCGAAGTGTAGGGTGGGGGGTGTTGAGAGGGGGGGGGCGTTGTTTCTTCGGTCGTTGATGGTTCTGCCCGCCTGTGGGCGGCTTTTTCAGGTTGGCATTGTGCAGTCACTTTGCATCTTATACAGCTGCCGCTCATGTGCGGCCGTTAGCAGCTCCTCCTACTCCTGTTTTTAGGGTGGACACACTCTGTCCGACATTCATCTCTGACACCTTGATGCTCGGGCGACCTTGGGTCCCCCCGAGCCATCCAGGGACCGGGCAGCGGTCCCCCGCCTACCCACTTCCTTCTGCCCCACTGATGCCCCGGACACCGAGGCTCTGCAAACCTGCGCAGCGTACCCAACTCTCTGGCTCCGGAGGGATATGCTGGATCCCCTCCTTGCGACGTGTCCCCTGCGACCCCTGCGCTCTCCCATGCCCCTGCCTATCCCCATGGCGTGCGCTCTGAATAGGTCCCTCCACGTTCTGTTTTGGAATGTCAACGGTCTCCTTGACCGCATCAAACGCACGACGGTTTTCCAGCAGCGCATCGTCTCTTGGCTGACGTACTTCATCTCCAGGAGACCCACCTCTTGGGCACCCACTGTCACTTCCTGGCTCGCTACGGCTTTGCGACGGTCTGGCACTCGGGCTTCCAGCGCGGGTGCTGGGGGGCGGCGATTTTGCTTCGGAGAGGTCTTCCCTTCACCCTCACTAAAGCCCACAGTGATCCGCAGGGGCGATATGTCGCGGTCTCAGGTGTACTGGAAGGTTGTCCTCTGAACATTCTGAATGTCTATGTCCCGCCCGCCCTCCAGTCTTCGACGCTGCGTTCCCTCACTCATATCCTCTCCGAGTTCCCACCGGGTATCACAATGATTGGGGGCGACTTCAACGCGGTAATGCAGCCGGAACACGATACATCGGGTCCCCCTTCGGCGACCCGTTCCTCGTCTGCGGCCGCCCTTTCGGGTTGGGCGTCCGCCCTAGGGCTCTGCGATGCTTGGCGGGTGTGGAACCCCCAGACGACACAGTACACTCATACTTCAGCCTCCCACTGCACCCACTCCTGCATAGATCTTCTCCTGCTCCCGGCCACCTTCTGCCGCTTGATCTCAGGAGTGTCCATCTTGCCGAGAGGGCTGTTGGACCACTCCCCGGTCTCCCTCCTCATGGGCTCTACCCCTGGAGGCCCGTGTGCGGTGTGGCGCCTCAACGCCTGGTTGAGGAGCTGGGGCAGGAACTTGCCCACTATTTCGCCACCAACGAAGGATCTGTCCAATCGCCGGGGACCCTCTGGGAGGCCTGGAAGGCGGTGATCCGTGGAGTGGCGAGGGGCCTAGTCCACGCCAAGTGGGCGGACCGGCTGGCCCGGCTTGCGGACTTGGAGTCCCGCGCGTCCCAGCTTGAGATTGAACTAGCGGTGAGCGGTCGAGAAGATTCCACCCGGCACCTAGCACTGGTCCGGGAGGAGAACCGTCAGGTCTCGCTCGACTCGGCCCAACAACTCTGGTGCTCGTCGGTGGCGCGGATTTATGGATGGGGGGATAAGAATGGCAAACTCCTTCACAACCTGGTGTCCTACCATAGGATCCATCGCGTTATTCCTGAGGTTCGTGCGTCGTATGGCACCCTCCAGGTGACCTCCGAGGCCGTTGCGGGAGCCTTCGCCGACTTCTACACTAGCCTCTACGCGGCGCGTCCCCCGGCTGTGCTCCTAACCACCTTCCTGGATGGGGCTGGCGTTCGCTTGGCCTCCCTTGTTCCGGAGGATGCTGAATCCTTGGAGCGGCCCTTTTCGTTGGAGGAAGTCTTGGAGGCTATCCCCCTTCTGAACAGGGGTACAACGCCGGGCCCCGACGGATTCCCTCAGGAATTCTATGCAGCCTTTTGGGACACTTTGGACCCCCAGCTGCTGCATCTATTCCACCATGTGATAGAGAAGAGCGCTTTCCCTCCCGAGTCGGAGTTGGCCACGATCGTGGTCATTCCTAAGACCTACTGTGAACTGTGCGGACTTCTGACCTATCTCACTGATTAATACTGAAATCAAGCTCTTCGCCACCATACTGGCCCAAAGACTTAAGCCCTTCCTGCAGAACCTGGTCCATCCGGACCAATGTGGCTTCATGCCGGCCAGAGGTACCCGGCACTGTATCCGCCGCCTTCATCTGGCCCTGGCCCACCGATCCCGCTTGTCCCCCTATCTGGCCCTTCTCTTTCTCGACTTTGAGAAGGCCTTTGATACGGTGGGCTGGAAATATCTGCAGGTCGTGCTGCCGGAAATGGGGTTCGGACCGCAGTTCCGCAGCTACATTAGGGTCCTATATGCGAACCCCAGGGCCCGGGTCCTGGTCAACGGGGCGCTCTCGCAGGCCTTCCCGATTCATAGAGGGACGCACCAGGGGTGTCCCCTATCTCCACTTCTATTCCGCTGGCGATGAAGCCCCTGCCCACGCTCATCCAGCATGATCGCCTCATTCGGGGGTGGGCTTGGAATGAGAGTCACGTGGATAAGATCGCCCTCTACGCCGATGATGTACTCCTTTACCTGGCGGACCCGGCGAACTCAGGTTCCAAATGCCTTCAACTCCTCGTAGGTTTTGAGCGAGTCTCCGGCCTCCGGCTTAATGCGGCCAAGTCTGGTTCCACTGCAACCCTCCCGGGAATGTTTTGACTGGCAATCATCCATCCCCCTTCGTCATCACACGGGCAAGTACCTGGGGATATGGGTGACCCTCCTCTCGGAGTTGGAATGGGCGCTGAACATCGCACCCCTGGTGGCTCGGATGAGATCGGATTTGAGGAAGTGGAGCTCCCTTCCCCTCAACCCCTTGGGACGGAGCGCGTTGTTCAAAATGATGATCCTCCCCTGTTTTCTCTACACCCTACAGAACACCTCCGCCCTGCTACCCCGTGCCTGGTTCCGAGAGCTAGACGCAGCTCTGTCTAGGTTCCTCTGGGGCGGCGGGCGGCCGAGGATCTCCCTCGCACACAGCCGCGTCCCACCTTATGATGGAGGCCTGGGGGTGACCCATCTCTACCTCTACTACCTTGCCACCAAACTGATAGTTATCCACGATTGGTACGCAAGAGGCTGGTCCGACCCAGCGTAACCGGGTGGAATTGGCGGAGGTGGACTTCCCTCGGATCCAGGCATTCCTCTATGGCTGCCCGATCCCGCAAGCCCTGGTACCCATCACCAGGGCGGTTTTGATGGCGTGGCGGGATGGGACCGCAAACTCACCCGCCAAACGCCTCTCTGGCACGGGAACTGGCTCCGTGAGGTGTCATTCCTGAGCGGGTTCCGTCGCTGGGACCTTATTGGAGTATCGGTGTTAGAGGATGTCTGGGTGGGGGACCACATTCAAGCTTTTGCTGACCTGCAGCAGCGATATGCCCTTCCCCATGCTCAACACTTTCGCTACCTGCAGCTGCGTCACGCCCTTCATGCGCATCTCCCCGCGCCAACTACCCTCCCAGAATTTAGCCCCCTGGAGGCCCAGGTGATGATGGGAGACCTGGGGAAGGGGGGAAATTGTCCCATATCTACCGCACCCTCGTCAATAACAGCCCCGCGTCCCTTGACCATCTGCGAGCCCGCTGGGAGGAGTGGGTGGGCCCCCTGGAGGAAGCCGATTGGAGGGACGCCCTTATGGCCCCGCGTACCCTGACCACGTCCTCCAACTTACGGCTGGTACCGATCTACTACCTGCACAGGTCCTATCTCACCCCTGAGGCTTTTCCCTGCCCATTTGAGAGCCTCCCCGGACTGCCCTCGATGCGGACACTCCCCGGCTGATTTTTACCACATGGTCTGGATGTACCCGGGGCTGGAGAGGTTTTGGAGAGGAGTGGAGAGAGAGTTAACGCGCGCCCTGGGTTGGGAGGTGCCCCATGACCCGCTCCGGCTGCTCCTGGGGATTTTTGACGGCCTGGATGGTACTAGAGTGGATAAACGCCTCCTCGGGACGGCGGTGGCCGTGGCTAAGCGAGATAAAGCGCGTCATTGGATGCGAGACGCGGCTCCCACGGTGAAGGGCTGGAGACGAAAGGTGGATTGGTGCGGGGCCCAAGAGGAGGCCCTCTGCGAATCCCGGGGGTCACCTGAGCAGTTCGCCAGAATTTAAGGGAAATGGTTCAATCTACTGCCACCATGAACCCTGATAATAGCTTTGACCCAAATGTAGGTGATGTTGGACCAAACTGTGTTATTCCCTGCTCTGTACGCTACTGGTTTTTCGTCCACTGCATCTTTTGATTGCTGACCTGCTGCCAATGTTTTTTTACAAACGGCAATGAAGTTGAATATCAAAAAAAAAAAAAAATTAATAATAACCATATGATAATGAAGGAGTAAAATGCTTGCTTCCCCAATTTTTTTACCAACCGGTTTCTGCCCTTCCTACTAGCCTAATCAATCTGGGGCGTTCGTCAGGCTAGTAGGAAGTGAAGAAACATGTTGGTAGAAAAATTTGGGTCGCAAGGATCATAATATCCGGAGTCATACCCCTCAATTCCCTTATGGTATTCATTTTTATTCATTCCCGCGGGACCACGTGAATAAAAAGATACTTGGTGGTATGACTTAAGGTATTTTTAGTTCTCTTCCAGGGGATCCTCATCAAAGGCATAAGGACTAGAATATTCCAGCCCATGCGCGGGACTCCGGAAACACTATCATATATGTGAAACATATATGTATCTATATACATATATATACATATATATATATATATATATATATATATATATATATATATATATATATATATATATATATATATATATATATTCCAAGGATAATCCGGCAGCAAGGCAGGCTCAGCTCGTCTTGAAAACACGGACCCAAATTTTGTGCAAGGTGGTTTATTCGGTGTTAGTGCTCCCAGCCATCATAATATATATATATATAAATATAATCAACAGCACTCCTGACCGCTTGCGAAGCGGCGATACAGCAGGCGCAGACCTCTTCTCTGTTAAATCAATTAGCTGGAAACTAAGACGCCATCACACCATCTTTTCAAAGCAGTGGAAAATGTATTAGCAAAAGTGCAGAGCAAATGCTCCACTTGACGCGTTTCCCTCCGTGGGAGGAGCTTGGTCACATGACGCGCCCAAAGTAGGTGTACCAATAAATAGTGTGCAAAAAGCTCTATCACCCGTAGAAACAGGTATGAAAGCGTAACAAAATCGATTGGCATAACATAAATTACATCGCTAAAATACCACTTGTCTATGCATGTATTGTGAGCAGCAACTGTACATCAAAACAAATTAAAGCATAGTGCTTGAGTCCAAATATTGAAGAGATATACATTTTTTGACCGCAATTGTGCTTAATCAAAAGAAAATGTTAGGGTCACACATTAAAACAATCTAAGCATAGTGCTTTAGTATGTAGATATAAGGTTGAAATGCATTATTTAAAGTTCATTCATTATGATTTCCACAATCAAATATAAAAGATTGACAAAACATGGTCAATTTTCATTTTTGCGAAATACTTACCTCCAATGAGATTTCAACTGTAGTATAATACAAATTGTTATATTGCACAATTAATGGACTGCAAGTAGAAATTGCAATGAAACAGCTAATGACTCAACCTGGTTATGCAGACAGTGTGTCCTCTTAAGAACAATATGCTGCACACAACATAAGACATGATCAATAGTATGTCAACCGAAAAAAGTGCTCATGTGATTGGGGTGAAAAAACTAAAATTATAAACAGTGAACAATATTCAACGGTTCAGGCTGAAGCACAGCATTAGAAAATCATCAAAGTTCACATAGTATGACAGTAAATTCATAAATTTTCTGCTCATATGTTATTAATTGAACTAACCATGAGTGAACCTTCTCGAGACTCAAGAACAATAGATCCAGATTAATTTTATTGAAAATTATGCAGTTCATCAATGGCGTTTAAGCCATTTGGTGCCTTAGAATCGAGTAGTAGGATGAAATAAGTCTCCTTTTGTCTTAGGAGTTTCTCGCTGTCTCCCCCCCCCGTCCGGGGTTAGGAACAGACCCTAAGAGTGTATATTGCAAATCTTTTAATCTGTTATCATGAACAGCCTTAAAGTGGCGAGCCACCGGATAATTGCTGTCCGAGTTTACAATCGCACGTATATGTTGTAAGATACGTTGATTGGCTGGTAGTTTAGTGCTACCAATGTAAGCGAGATTGCAAGTGCACTTAAGTTGATAAATCACATGGTCACTCCGACATGTCAAATATTCTGAAATTGGAATTGGTTTGACATTATTATATATATATATATATAAATTACCTAGGTAGTTATAGTTAGGATTTTTTTCAATGTTAAATCTCAACATTCTATTTGGAATAACTTTGGCGCCAGTTGACGAATCTGCCTGAAAATTTCCTCAAAATGGCCTCGTGGCGCCCCGGTCCTTTCCTGAAAGTTTGGGGGGGATTTGTCAAGCGGGGGCTGAGATAAAAGGGGGGTCCCAAAACGTGTTTTCCCCATGTTAATTTCCATAGGGCGGTCGACCTCACTTTTAGCACGAACGGATGAATGGATTTCCACCAAACTTGGCAAAATTGTAGGGACTGGTAGCCCGATGTGCCTTTGCTATGTCTCAAGATATGTGCTTCAGTGGATTTTGAGTAATTTAGGTTAAAAAAAATATATATATCTATAGCAGCGCCCCGGTACGCGCACCGGGGAGCGCTCTGGGCGCGCCACGCGACTTGCGCACGGAAAGCTGATTGGCTCTCGGGTGTCTGTAAACATTCGAAACAGTCCGGAGCGGCCGCCATCTTGTGTCTCGGTAGGATCGAGACACAAGAGGTGGTCAAAACAAAGGGGGAAATGACCTTAAGGGGGCAGGGTAGACCCCCCTGGCCCCATAGGTTTGATGTGGGGGCTATAAAAGGGTCCCGCTGGGCAAAATAAATAAAAAAAAAATTGATTTGCACGGGGGGAGCACCCGGTACGCGCACCGGGGAGCGGACAGGGGAGTGAAGCATGGAGAAAATCCAGGGCCTTATTTATGAAGGCCTTGCAACAGTTTTGCGCCGCCGGTGCGTCACTTTTTGTGACGCACCAGCGGTGTAAAAAATTCGCCTCGTTGAACCATATTTAAAAAGTGATGCATCTAGGTAGATGCGTCACTTTTTAAACCCCTGTGCCACATTATACCTGCGTCAGGTATAATGTATGCAGAGGGGGCGTTCCCTCGCAAAAAGCCTCGTAATAGTGACGCAGTGAAATCTATGAGATTTCACGGCGTCACTTTTAGTACGCTGTTGCGTCAAAATCTTGCGCCTGCCTCACAGCAGGCGTAAGACTGACGCAAGCCCTTTCACATGGGGCTTGCCCCATGTGAAAGGACTCATTACTGGAGTTGTGTCACTTTTGTGACACTCCAGCAATGCGTCACTTTTGCGCTTACAGATACGTCAGAAATACTGACGTATCTGTAACTCCTTGTGACTAAGCCCCATGTGAAAGGACTCATTACTGGAGTTGCGTCACTTTTGTGACACTCCAGCAATGCGTCACTTTTGCGCTTACAGATACGTCAGAAATACTGACGTATCTGTAACTCCTTGCGACATGATGCGTCATATATTAAATATGACGCATCAGGAATGTTGTAAGGAGTGCGCAGTGAAAAGTGACGCATCGCTGTTTTCACGCAGCGATGCGTCACTTTTCATAAATGAGGCCCCCAGTTTATTCACTGTGTCACCTCTACGACCCTTTCTTGCGTCAATACCTCCCTTTTGCATACATTACACCTGACGTAGGAATAATGTGGCGCAGGGGCTTACAAAGTGACGCAACTACCTAGATGCATCATTTTGTAAATATGACTGAATAAGGTGCATTTTTTACAGCACTGGTGATGCTCCGGTGGCGTTAAAGTGATGCATGGCCTCATAAATGAGGCCTTCAGTCTTCTACTCATGCGTCATATTAAATTTATGACGTATTATGTTGGAAGTTCTTACTGATATGTCAGTATTTCAGACGTATCTGTAAGCGCAAAAGTGATGCATTGCTGGAGTGTGTCACAATAATGAAGCAACTCCAGCAATGCATCCTTTCACATGGGGCCAAGCCCCATGTGAAAGGGCCTGCACGCCTGCTGAGAAACAGGCGTAATATTTGGAAGCAACAGCGTCATAAAAATGACGCAGTGATATCTCATAGATTTCACTGCGTCACCTCTATGACCCTTTCTTGCGTCAATACGTCCCTTTTGCATACATTACACCTGACGTAGGTATAATGTGGCGCAGGGGCTAACAAAGTGACACATCTACCTAGATGCGTCACTTTGTAAATATGACTGAATGAGGTGCATTATTTACAGCACTGGTGCGTCACAAAAAGTGACGCACCGGTGGCGTTAAAGTGACGCATGGCCTCATAAATGAGGCCTTTAGTCTTCTACTCATGCGTCATATTAAATTTATGATGTATTATGTTGGAAGTTCTTACAGATACGTCAGTATTTCAGACGTATCTGTAAGCGCAAAAGTGATGCATTGCTGGAGTGTGTCACAAAAATGATGCAACTCTAGCAATGCATCCTTTCACATGGGGCCAGGCCCCATGTGAAAGGGCCTGCACGTCTGCTGTGAAACAGGCGTAATATTTGGACGCAACAGCGTCATAAAAGTGATGCAGTGATATCTCATAGATTTCACTGCGTCACCTCTACGACCCTTTCTTGTGTCAATACGTCCCTTTTGCATACATTACACCTGACGTAGGAATAATGTGGCGCAGGGGCTTACAAAGTGACGCATCTACGTAGATGCGTCACTTTGTAAATATGACTGAATAAGGTGCATTTTTTACAGCACTGGTGTGTCACAAAAAGTGACGCTCCGGTGGCGTAAAAGTGACGCATGGCCTCATAAATGAGGCCTTTAGTCTTTAACTCCAGCAATGCATCTTTTCTTACCCTCCTCACCCCGGTTCCTTTTCAACATTTTCTTTGAATATCCACATTCCCCATATTCACTCTCCTTCTCCTTACTTTCCTTCCCAACACTCACCTTCTTTCAGTCCCCCTACTTCACTTCCTTTCTCCTCTCATACCTTTCTGTTCTTTCTTACTCATTTTCCTTACCATTATCAATGCACTCCACTTCACTTACTCTTTTTCATGTTTTTAAGAATATAGCTCTTTGATGAGAATTGGAGGTAGTTCTGAAAAGAACTTTTTGTTTCTTCTTTTTTTTAAGAACAGAAACAAAAACAGGGAATGGAAACGGCTCAACAGGAGCAAAAAAAACAAAAAAAATTAGGGCTGGGAACGGCAGTGATGGTTCTCCAATGCTCGAACCATGAGCAGGACACTTTACTCCCCATAGGTAAGGAGTTGGTCACAGTATCTGCATTTAACGACACCTTTGTTGAATGCAGGTTGTATAGTAGGAACCAGCTCCTGCGATCGCCCCCTTCCAGAAGTAGTTGCTCCTCCGGTGGATGTAGAGGCCCCATCACTGGGAACCTCTTGTGCCAGAGCCCAGACACTTTCCCGGGCAAAATTCTGGGGATGCCTCCTCTCCACATGCCATATCATTGTGAAGTTCCCAAATGAATATTTTTTTGGGGGGTAACCCCGTGACAGGACTTGTTTGCAGATCCTGCACTCCACTTTTGGAGCATTCACCTTTTTCTGGTTAGGTGGTATTGAAAAAAATTTCCAAATGAAATGTTCCTTCACCTTTGGCAGAGGAGGCTCTTCATCGATGAATTCAGGCTCCTCTTCACTGCTGGATGGTCTGGCAGCCATGATTAACCCAGAAAGATGCAAGAGCAAAAAGCCAGGTCTTTCAGTCACAAAAGTGAAAGAAGAAGTGAAGGAAATGGGTGGGGATTTAATTCTTTGTAAAAAAAAAACTGTTAGCAACCAATGAAAAGTGGTATTTTAAGGTCACATGACTTGACGCGCTGACGCTGCGCGCACCGGAGCGCTTCCGGGTGCGCACACGCGCCGCGAACGTAGGCGCTTTCGGGGGGCGCATACGCGGCGCAAACGTAGGCGCTTCGGGGGCGCATACGCGGCGCAAACTTTGGCGCTTCTGGGGGCGCTTACGCGGCGCGCCGAAGTGACGTTTTGATAGTTTCACGGAAATTCAAAATCATTACCATTTCCTTATTTTAAAAAAACTGCTTTTATATGTATGGTACTAAATGTCTTGCGTTATTTACTTTTCATTCATATTTTTTTTTACGAACGAAAGTAGCGCTCTGGGTGCGCTTTCCAGAGAGCTTACCGGAGCGCGCAACCAGAGCGCCCCAGGAAAAAATGATAAAAAAAATAAAATAATAATAATAATAATTAATACTTACTCAAAACAGCAAATTTATAAACAAATCGTAGGTTAGAACCTCGATATAGGAAGGAATTCGCTTTTAAAAAACCTATGCAATTCACTGAAAAAACCATAGGTTTCACACCAGTTATAGTTAGGAATTAGCATTTAAAAAACCTATTAAATTCACTGAAAAAACCATAGGTTTCACACCAGTTATAGTTAGCTGAAAATTTTTACTGACATAAAACCAATGAAATTCCACGTTATAGTTAGTTGGACTCACTGTAACTTGCGTGTGTAATGCACTGCTGATGACATCACATATTACATCACTCATGACATGGTCAGTGACATCACTCATGACATCACTGATGACACCATCCTTGTGACAGTGGCAGACCTTCTTTCACTGTAAAGTAACCCTTGAAACATATATTCAAAAATAATAACTAACATTTTCAAAAAAGTGGATATACCCATACCAGTTACAACAACCAATTCAGTAATTCCACCATCTATATACACATCCACTCATTCATCAACAGTTCTATATAGTCACTCATACATATACTCACTCATCATATGTAGTGATACACCTATACATCCTGTTACACACCGACAGTCATCAAAAAGTTACTCACACACATATTCACACATGCAAATAAACTAATAAACATCCATTTGTTTACATATACAGATATACACACACTACCACCTTACTTCGAAGGAAACTTACACATACTTACTCTCTTAAACAATCACTTATAGAAACACATACTTATTTAAACAGGAACTGTTTCAATCTCTCACTCTCACATATACTGACTTATATATATCAATACTCACATGAACTAGATTAAAACATGTAGTTACTGATAAAGACACTAGTGAGGCAGTCATTCACTCACTAACACACACATATATACACTCATCCACCCATACAGTCCTGCACATATGCTGTCTTCAAAAAACATATAAACAGTGAGTCAGTCATTGATCCATCTATATGCTAAGTAACACCCCCACCAAACCATACAGACACTCATACTGATACTAAAAAAACATCTAATAACCCATATACACACACATGTAGCTACTCACCAACCCATGTAGCCATTTATACACAAAGTGAAACACTGATACAAACATTTAAATATTTAAACATTACTCGCTAATATATGTATTCATACACTTAATAAGCCAGTTATCCAATCAGTTTTTTTAAAAAGAAACATTCATTAAGACAATAATTTAGACATTTATTTTTCCATCGACCTTTACATATGCATATATAAAACATATTTATTTTTCAGAAAGACACACATTCACTGGATGGTGTCAACAGTGATGTCATGAGTGATGTCACTGACCATGTCATGAGTAATGTAATATGTGATGTCATCAGCAGTGCATTACACGCGCCAGTTATAGTGAGTCCAACTAACTATAACGTGGAATTTCATTGGTTTTATGTCAGTAAAATTTTCAGCTAACTATAACTGGTGTGAAACCTATGGTTTTTTTCAGTGAATATATATATATATAATCACACAAGGTTGCCCCCAGTAAGGAAAACCATCCCAGAGGCTTAGCTTCTCCAACGCGGGCCTCAGCAGCTTCAGCTCGCAACAATTCCTCCAATGTGGCTCTACGCGTTTCAGGCCACTGCCCTTGATGACGAGCCCTCTGAATTGAACACTCAGCAAACACAAGATTAAAATGTCTGCTATTTTATTTGCTTTCAATATGGTCCCGCCCCAGTGGGCGTATACATATATGTAAATTGCCTTGATAAAGACTGGCAATGAGGGCAAGTCTTGGGGACATGGTCCTTATGGAGACAAAGTATACAGACTGCATGAGAGTCTGGCCTGGCCTTTTTTCCACAAGAAGGGCAGGGGTCAAAAAGAGATGGCATTTTGGAGTGGAAAAATGCCAAAGGCTGTCAAAAAAAGACAGTACCTTACTCCTCAAGTTGTTAGACGTCAAAGTAAGAAGAGATTTTCCCAAAAACTTGAGATTATTTCTGACAGAAAAATCAGAAAAAGGTAGAGCTGTGTAACCAGGGTCCTGACTGAAGGAGCCGGAAAGAACAACTGACCTGTCACCCCTGAGGCATGATGGGAAGCTAGGGGTCATGGCTGCCTTATAGGCACGGTGCCAGTTTATTTCTATGTTGCTATGGGTTAGCTTTTCAGCTTTTCTATGCTATGTTTTCTACAATGCAGCGTGTGAGCCGGTCACTGCACTACCGCACAGCCCCCGTGTGCCCGGATTCTGCTACTGCTGCCTGCTTGGCCCTCTTGCTGCCGCCTCTCCTTAGGGCCCCTGCTCTCCAGGCTTGCCCTCGCTCTCCAAGCTTGCCCCAATCTCCAGGCTTGCCCAGGCTTGCCCTCGCTCTTCCCTGCTCCGCTTTCCCCCCCTCTGCTCCCCGCCGCTGCTCTCCTGCGGCCCACCCCCCTCTCCTGTCTCCCGCTTCCCATTCGCTGCCCCGCTCCCCCCTCCCAGCTGCTCCCACTTGGCCATAAATGGCGGGGACCGCGTGTACGCACAGCGGCCAAGCGCAGCCGGCACGCCGATTGCGCGCATGGAACGCGCCCAGTGCCAGAACCCCTGGACCCCGCCAGAGCCAGCCAACCTGACTGAACTACGATGCCGCCACCCTCCACGCACTCAACACCGGCCGAAATACAGCTTGCTACCAAGCCACCCTGAAACGCACCCACGGAGCCCTCACCTGCCACGCCTGCTACTTCACCTGCAATCGGTCCTGCACCGCGCCAGCAAAAACAGCCCCCAACAACAACCACCTCAAGTGCATCCTGCTCAACACCCGCTCCATCCACAGGCACTCCGTCGAACTATGGGACCTCCTGGACAAAACGGCACCAGACGTCGCCTTCTTCACGGAAACCTGGATGAACACCTCCTCAGCCCCCGACATCGCCATTGCCATCCCGGACGGCTACAAGATCATCCGGAGGGTCCGCGTCAACCAGACCGGAGGAGGCATCGCCATCGCCCACAGAAACACTATCCGCATCACAACCAACACCGACGACACCCTCGCCACCGCGGAGCCCCTGCACTTCCAGATTCACACTGACCCCAAGACCACCCTCAGAGGAACCCTCATCTACAGACCCCCGGGACCACGCTCACACTTCAGTGAAGCCATCGCAGACTTCATCAGCCCGCTCGCCCTCGCCTCCCCCGACTACATCCTCCTAGGAGACCTCAACTTCCACCTGGAGAACGACCAGGACAACAATACCACCGCCCTACTAGACAACCTCGCCAACCTCGGATTCAAGCAAATGGTCAACACCCCCACCCATTATGCCGGCCACACGCTCGATCCTGTCTTCTCCTCCAGCAACCACATCTCCTTCAGCCACACCACCGAGCTCCACTGGACCGACCACAGCTGCGTACACTTCAACTTCAGGAAAACAACGACCCACCACCGCCCTCAACAAACCCCCCGAAGATGCTGGAGCAAGATCACCATGACCAACTCACCACCTCCTTGCGCCTAAACCCTCCCACCAACACCACGGACCCCAACGAAGGAGCCCGCGACCTCACACAGTGGATCACCGACTGCGCTGACACCCTTGCTCCACTGAAAAACACTCCCAGCAACCTCAACAGCAAGAAAGCCACGTGGTTCACCAACGATCTCAAAGACTCCAAGAAATCCTGCCGTGACCTCGAGAAAGCCGGGCGCCACAACCAGTCAACGGATAACATGACAGCCCTCAAGAACGCCACCCGCAAACACCACCAGCTGATCCGCACCACCAAAAGGTCATCCTTCAGAGAACGACTGGACAACAACACCCACAACAGCAAGAAACTCTTCAACGTCGTGAAAGAGCTCTCCAACCCCAACGCCAGCGACGACGACATCACGCCTATCAGACCTCTGCAACTCTCTGGCTACCTTTTTTCACCGTAAGATCGTCGACATACACAACAACTTCGGCGCTCAGAACTCGTACCCCACCACTGAACCTACACCCCCCACCAACACCATGTGCGCCTGGACTCAGGTCAGCACGGATGATACCACCCACACGATGAACACCATCCACTCGGGCTCCCCAGCCGATCCCTGCCCACACCACATCTTCAACAAAGCCGACTCCATCATCGCACCCATACTTCGGGACATCATCAACAATCCTTCATATCCGCCACCTTCCCGGAGAGCTGGAAGCACGCAGAGATCAGCGCCCTCCTGAAGAAACCCACGCAGACCCCTCAGACCTCAAGAGCTTCCGCCCCATCTCGCTCCTCCCCTTCCCTGCAAAAGTAATCGAGAAAACCGTCAACAAACAGCTGACCGCCTTCCTGGAGACGAACGGCTCCCTCGACCCATCGCAGTCCGGATTCCGAGCGAACCACAGTACCGAGACCGCCCTCATCGCGGCCACCGACGACATCCGGACCCTACTGGACAATGGAGAAACCGCCGCCCTCATCCTGCTCGACCTTTTGGCTGCGCTCGACCCGGTCTGCCACAGTACCCTGACAACCCGCCTCCGCCACGTCGGGATCCAAGGAAAGGCACTGGAATGGATCGCCTCCTTCCTCTCCGACAGAACCCAAAGAGTTTGTCTCCGGCCCTTCCTCGCAGAAGCCACCAAGATCATCTGCGGCGTACCTCAAGGCTCCTCGCTCAACCCCACCCTCTTCAGCGTCTACATGAGCCCCCTCGCAGCCATCGCACACAAGCACAACCTCAACATCATCTCCTATGCCAACGATACCCAACTGATCCTCTCCCTCACCAATGACCCCCACCTCCGCCAGAGCCAGCTTCCAGGACGGAATGAAAGACATTGCAGACTGGATCAAGCTCAGCCACCTGAAACTGAACTCAGACAAGACAGAAGTCCTCATCCTCGGCCAATCCATCTCTGCCTGGGACGACTCCTGGTGGCCCCCTGCTCTGGCCCCCCTACCCAAACCCACCAACCACGCACGCAACCTGGGCTTCATCTCGATCCTCCCTCACGATGGCCAGGCAAGTTAACGCCGTTACCTCCTCCTGCTTCAACACACTCAGCGTGCTCGGTAAGATCTACCGCTGGATCCCCACTGGAACCAGGAAAACGGTCACCCAGGTGCTCGTCACCAGCCGTCTGGACTACGGGAACGCCCTCTATGCTGGGACCACCTCCAAACTACAGAAAAGACTCCAGTGCATCCAGAACGCCTCAGCGCGACTCGTCTTGGACATCCCCCGACACAGCCACATCTCCGCCCACCTGAGGGACCTGCACTGGCTCCCCGTCAGCAAAAGGATCACGTTCAGACACCTCACCCACACATACAAGGCTCTCCACGACTTGGGCCTCGAATACATCAACAACCGCCTCACGTTCTACACGCCAACCCGCCAGCTCCGCTCCGCCAGCCTGGCCCTCGCCACCTACCCACGGATCCGCAGAACCACCACCGGAGGAAGATCCTTCACCTACCTGGCGGCCACGACCTGGAACACCCTCCCCACCCACCTACGACTCACCCAGGACCATCTCTCCTTCAGGAAGCAACTCAAGACCTGACTTTTTGAGCAGTAGCAGCCCCCCGTGCCCCCCCCCCCACAGCCTTGAGACCCTAGCGGGTGAGTAGCGCACTTTACAAATTTTACAAATACTCTCGATTGATTGATTGATTGATTGATTGAGCTATCAATGCTTTCAGTCCTATCAGAGGGATTGTGCTAAGTAATAAGCATTAAAGCAGTTTTCAAACATGCTTTGCTGTTTATTTTTCCCTATTTTTAATGTATTGTTTATAATATACAGGGAAGTCCTTACAGCATTATTCAGCTCTAGTGTATGGAAGGCTGCATTTAGGTTTTATTACGTATATATATATATGTGTGTGTGTATAATCTATTAATACTTGGCTACGAATGAAATAAAGGAATATCTTGCCGTACTCGAGCGGTCTGTTCTCCTTCGCTGGCGTTTTCACGCTGTAGGTGGTTCGGAGAGTTGCTGATTGATATATATATATATATATATTCCTCTTGCTAAACAAACCCATGTGCCTTGCCAGACCAACACCTCACCACGGCGCTGGGGTTTTATTTACTTAAGCACGTTCCGGTAACTGACACTGGAGCACATTTTCAATCGGATTAGATGGACCATTAGTACGATTTTAGAATATGGTTTTTCCATATAGTCACCTTATCTTGGTGACTTCACTCAGCACAATAAATGTTAAGTGTACACCCTTGTTTTGTCCTCCCTAGTACGTAATCCCAACCCTGTTCCCCCTTTTTTCTTACAGGTTTTTCTCCTGAATGAGGAAAAGACACACCCTTTTACACCAGATCGCAATTTTGTGGTCTTCAAATTGAATGAGGGCTGGGCGCACATTAGCGTGTGCGGACCACCCCGTCCAATCTTCACGGTCCTGACGAAAACCTAAGAATCTTTTTAAATGGTTGAAACATGTCGACCGTATTATGTATTTTTTCTTATAATATTCACATAGCACACTTCGCTATTTTTAACGCATTACACTTTTTGAGACACCAAAGCCTTCCTAACTAGGCACGGGTGCCACACTGGTTTTATAGGGGTTCAAGCACTCAAGTATAAAGTCTCAAAGTGAGTAGTTTTGGCCCCTTTTTAACACACTTGTCACTGTAATTTTATGCACATATAAAAGAAAAAAAGAAACCCGCTTCACTGTAGTCAGGTGTCGTAGCACACCCTGTGGGCACTCGGCCTATGGGGTGGGACCCCGATGATGAAGCATGTCACCAACCAGGTTGGTGAGTGAGGGGTCTTTTTTAAGGACATGCATTGTCCGGTAACGGGTTGGGGCACACTGTGCTGACCTGAGCTTTCAGCTCTAGAAGCAGAGATTGTTCTCTGTTTTTTCCCTCAGGGGGTACTCCTCCATTGTTGTTGCAGCTGATTTGTTGCCTAATTTGTTTCTTTTGGCCTGTGCCGTTTATGAAGTCCTTGCAGGATTTGCCGTTGCGGTCAGCTTTGCAGCTGCCACAAGTCGTAAAACCATTTGGTCTTGAAGGCCATTTAACTCGGGATGTTTGCCCAGGATAGCTGTGTACCAGTAGATCCCTGAGGGATCTGGCTCTGCGATAGGTGATCTGTGGTCCCTGTCCTACAAATGCTCCTATAATAGGATCTGTGGTGAGCAGATTCCAATGAGCCTTCAGGATTTTACCTAGTGCTCATGCTCCCCTAATGAAATTAGTAATCATGCGGGTGTGCTGGGTTGGTTTGTTTTACTGGGCTCATTGTTTCTCATCGCACAACTTAATGTCTTAAAGAGGAGTTCCTCGTGTCGTAAATCCTTCACTTCATTTTGAGCTGTTCTTAGGGTTTCCTCACTGTACCCTCGCTGTTTAAATAGCATGACCATGGCCTTTTGTTCATTCTCAAAATCAGCATCTGTGCTGCAATTGCGGCGAGCCCTCAAAAGTTCCCCATACGGTATGCTCTTCTTCAGAGGTATGGGGTGCTGGCTCGCCACATGCAGCACAGCATTTCCTGCTGTGGCGTTCCGGGACAGGGGAGTTGTGATACATCCCTCCTTAATCTCAACTGCTATGTCCTAGAATTCACAGTACCTGTCCCTTATGTTATATGTGAACCGTAAATTAAGATAATTTACTCCAAGATGATTAATGTACTGTTTTGCTAAGGTTTCGGGACCATTCCATAATATGAATAGGTCGTCGATGTATCTGACCCACATTAAAATGTCTTGAACCCTGCTCGCATCCGGCGGGTGAACTACATTACCCGGCTGGCTTTGCGACCTTTTACGAGTCACACAATACGCGACTCGATCTCCGTGTATTTCAGGTACGGATATGCTATGCCGGTGGAATTCCACTGAATAGCAGTCTCGAACCCCGCTCGCACACGGCGGGTGAACTACATTACCCGACCTGCTCTGCGACCGTCTGTTACACGATATATTGCTAGTGAATCGAACACCAGTCCCTTGCGGCAAATGAAATCGCAATATCATTAAATGTCAAAGTGAGATCACTTTGACACTTTTCAAATACAGTAATTGAGTATTGTGATTATATAATTTTGTGCTGAAATGAAATGTGATAGTATGTTTTCTATCCTTATGATTTTGTCATCAAAGATGGACTTAAATATGGTTGAATACAAAATGGTGGTAACTTGATAAAGGCAAATTCCGAAACGCGTCGTCCTTCTTCTATAAGTGCACAATAAAGGATTTGTGCTGGATTTTCCTGGTGTGACGTTTTCTGTGTCCAGGTGGAGGTAGATGGGAAGCAGGTTCGAATATATATATATATATATATATCACAGCTCAAGTTTCTTTCAAGTCCAAAGAAAGAAATTACGGCACTCACAGGGAAAGTGTTCAGTATGTTTTTACTCGCTCAGCAGACAAACGCGTTTCGGTATTCCTTCGTCAGTGTCTACCATTGACACGGAAGGAAGCGTGTTTAAAAATGTTTACATCACGTTTGTGCATGCACATAGAAAGAGGACTGACGTTATACCTCCGTGAGAAACGCTATTAACATAGTGAATTACTTTTTACATCAACATTTCAGTATTCACAATCATAAAGGCATGTAAATTGCATTTCAAATTTTAAGGCACTTTGTATTTTGTGATTTACCAACATTTTAGCATACAAGTGTAAAGTATATTTGCCTTGGTTGTGTGGTGTGGGTTATTAAGCCGTGGATCGGCATTGTTCACGGGGTATAATGAATCTCATTTTTACAGAGCTTATGCTTTACCCAGGTGGGAGGACAATTCTTCATTTCTATTTAATCCCAGGGGGGCCTTAGTCTGAAGGTCGATTATGTAGCGGGATTCTAGTCTTCTTAATTTCCGCAGCCTATCTCCACCCCTTGGGTCTGCTGGTATATGGTCTAGTGCAAAGAATTGTAAGAGTTCCCTATTGCTGTTATGTTTCAAAGCAAAGTGTTTAGCTACGGGGTAATTGAAATCTTTATTCATGATTGCACGTTGGTGCTCCAATACCCTCAGCTTGACATTTTTCACTGTGCTGCCTATATACTTTAATCCACATGGGCATAATAAGCAGTAAATGACATATGTGGTGTTGCAGGTGAGGAACTTGGATATTTTCTTACTGTGTCCTGACCCAGGAATTTCGAAAGTTGTTCTTCTTTTACTCTTTTCACAGGCTTTGCACTTGCCGCACGGGTAAAAGCCCGGCATATCTTTGATTCTGCCTGTCACTATAGTTTTTTCAGGTAAGTGACTGTGTACAATTTTATCCCTGATGGATCTTCCTTTCCTGAAGGTTATCAGGGGAAAAGTTGGAACCTCTTTTCCAATAACCTGATCCGTTTTCAGGATATGCCAACTCCTCTTCAGGATGGTTCTCAGATGATTAGAATCTTCTGAGAAGGTAGTTATAAACCTAAATTTTCCTTCATTTTCTGATTTCCTGGGTTGTTCTTTTAGGAGTTGGTTTCGGGGGATTCGTTCCACTCTTTTCAGAGTGTTTTCTAGAAGGATATTATCATATCCTCTAGCTTGGAATCTGATGATGCTTTCTTTTGCAGCTCGTGCAAAGTCGGTTTCTTTAGAACAATTTCTCTTGATCCTAAGAAGTTCTCCGTAAGGGATACTTCTGACTAGGGTCGGGGGATGGCTGCTTCCGGCATGTAGAACCGAATTGCCAGCTGTTGTTTTTCTGAACAGTTCAGTCTCAATTCTCTCACCATTCAAATTGACTCTTAGGTCCAAATAGTTCACAGTGGTTGTATTAATGTCTGCAGTGAAATTTAAATTCAAGTTGTTACAGTTTAAAAATGCTACAAACTCTTCTGCTGAAGTAACAGATCCCTCCCATACAAGGAAAAGGTCGTCGATATACCTATACCAGACTTTCAAATTTTCTGCCCATTTTTGGAACTCAGGGCTTTGGGTCACCTGCTCCTCCCACCAGCCCACGAATAAATTCGCGTAGCTGGGGGCGAAGCAGGTTCCCATCGCCGTCCCGGTGACCTGTCTGTACATTTGGCCTTGGAACAGGAAGATATTATTGAAGAGGCAGTATTCAATGAATTCCAGCAGCATTTGGCTATGTTTGCTGAACTTCATGGGTCTCTTGTCGAGATAATATTTCATTGCAAGTAATCCCTGGTTATGATCAATACTCGTGTACAGACTAGTAATGTCCATGGTTATTAAAATGCACGAGGGGTTACATTTTACATTTTCAATCTTGTTCACAAAGTCTTTAGTGTCTCTGATATATGATTTGAGATGGAGGACACTCTGAAAAAGAAAATGGTCAATGAAAATAGACATGTTCTCAGATACACTTCCTATAGAGGAGACTATTGGTCTACCAGGGGGGTTTCTGCTATCTTTATGTATCTTGGGCAACTGGTAAAAGGTTGGCACAGTTGGATTGTTGTTTTTCAAAAAGAAATACTCATCGGTGTCCAACATGTCATTGCTATGCCATTTATTAATAAGTGATTGAAATTTAGCAATGCTTTCTTCATATGTCTTTCTAGAGGTTTTTTCATATGATGTTGGGTCTTCCAATTGTCTTAGTGCTTCTTGGCAATATTGTGCTCTCGACATGACTACGATGTTTCCACCTTTATCCGATGGCTTGCAGATGATATCTGGGTCATTGTCAAAAGTTTTGAGGATCTCTCTTTGTTCCTTTGTCATATTCGGTGTTTTCCTTCTCATTGTTCTTTGTTGTGCTCTGAATTTTACTAAATCTTTTATGACCGCCTCCGAGAAGGTATCAATGGCATCATAAGGCATGATTGGTACAAATGTTGAGGAAGGTCGGAAATTTGTTGTTGGTGCCTCTTGTTCGACACCAATCCTTCTGGTTCGTTGGCACAAAAGTAATTCACTATGTTAATAGCGTTTCTCACGGAGGTATAACGTCAGTCCTCTTTCTATGTGCATGCACAAACGTGATGTAAACATTTTTAAACACGCTTCCTTCCGTGTCAATGGTAGACACTGACGAAGGAATACCGAAACGCGTTTGTCTGCTGAGCGAGTAAAAACATACTGAACACTTTCCCTGTGAGTGCCGTAATTTCTTTCTTTGGACTTGAAAGAAACTTGAGCTGTGATTTATCACGTGGGGCGCCGCCACGAGAGGCACCCGCCTGCGAGTGACCCGGATTTTGGTGCAACGGAGCGAGAATATATATATATATATATATATATATATCCTACTGGCGGTCCCCAGTAGGTAGTTATAGTTAGGATTTTTTTCAATGTTAAATCTCAAAATTCTATTTGGAATACCTTTTGCGCCTGTTGACGGATCTGCCTGAAAATTTCCTCAAAATGGCCTCGTCGAGCGACGGTCCTTCCCTGAAAGTTTGAGGGGGATGCGTCAAGCGGTGGCCGAGATAAAAGGGGGGTCCCAAAACACATTTTCCCCATGTTAATTTCCATAGGGCAGTCAACCTCACTTTTAGCCCGAACGGCTGAATGGATTTACACCAAACTTGGCAAAATTGTAGGGACTGGTAGCCCGATGTGCCTTTGCTATGTCTCAAGATATGTGCTCCAGTGGATTTTGAGTAATTTAGGTTAAAAAAAATATATATATCTATAGGCGCCCCCTGGTACGCGCACCGGGGAGCGCACCGGGCGTGCTACGCGACTTGCACACGGAAAGCTGATTGGCTCACGGGTGTCTGTAAACATTCGAAACAGTCCGGAGCGGCCGCCATCTTGTGTCTCGGTAGGATCGAGACACAAGAGGTGGCATAAAAAAAAGGGAGAAATGACTATAAGGGGGCAGGGTAGACCCCCCCCCCTGACCCTCTAGGTTTGATGTGGGGGATAAAATAGGGTCCCGCTGGGCATTTAAAAAAAAAACTCAATTTGCGCGGGGGTAGCGCCCGGTACGCGCACCGGGGAGCGCACCGGGGAGCGAAGCATGGGGAAAATCCAGGGCCTTATTTATGAAGGCCTTGCGACAGTTTTGCGCCGCCTGTGCGTCACTTTTTGTGACGCACCAGCGGTGTAAAAAATGCGCCTCGTTGCGCTATATTTAAAAAGTGACGCATCTAGGTAGATGGGTCACTTTTTAAATCCTGCGCCACATTATACCTGCGTCAGGTATAATGTATGCAGAGGGGGCGTTCCCCCGCAAAAAGCCTCGTAATAGTGACGCAGTGAAATCTATGAGATTTCACTGCGTCACTTTTAGGACGCTGTTGCGTCAAAATCTTGCGCCTGCCTCACAGCAGGCGTAAGACTGACGCAAGACCTTTCACATGGGGCTTTCCCCATGTGAAAGGACGCATTACTGGAGTTGCGTCACTTTTGTGACACACTCCAGCAATGCGTCACTTTTGCGCCTACAGATACGTCAGAGATACTGACGTATCTGTAACTCCTTGCAACATAATTCGTCATACATTAAATATGACACATCAGGAATGTCGTAAGGAGTGCGCACAGAAAAGTGACGCATCGCTGTTTTCACGCAGCGATGCGTCATTTTTCAGAAATGAGGCCCCCAGTTTATTCACTGTGTCACCTCTACGACCCTTTCTTGCGTCAATACGTCCCTTTTGCATATATTACACCTGACGTAGGAATAATGTGGCGCCGGGGCTTACAAAGTGACGTAACTACCTAGATGCGTCACTTTGTAAATATGACTGAATAAGGTGCATTTTTTACAGCACTGGTGCATCACAAAAAGTGACGCTCTGGTGGTGTTAAAGTGGCGCATGGCCTCATAAATAAGTCCTTCAGTCTTCTACTCATGCGTCATATTAATTTTAT